>NW_024111478.1:0-20870 GCF_003073215.2 Triticum urartu | reverse complement strand
TTTTTTGTGGTATGTGAAACTAGTTGGTATAAATTTAGCAACAATATAATTAGCATAATCAGCATACCATGGAGCAGTACGAGAAGCATTTATGACAATAATTGTTCATCAGGAAAGCTATCATCAATAGGTAGTGGGTCATCAAGAACATTCTCTAACCTAGACAAGTTGTCTGCAACGGGGTTCTCAGCTCCCTTTCTATCAATAATATGCAAATCAAATTCTTGTAGCAAGAGAACCCATCTAATAAGTCTAGGTTTAGCATCTTTCTTTTCCATAAGATATTTAATAGCAGCATGATCAGTGTGAACAGTTACTTTAGAATCAACAATATAAGGTCTGAACTTATCACAAGCAAACACAACTGCTAAAATTCTTTTTCAGTAGTAGCATAATTTCTTTGAGCACTGTCTAGAGTTTTAATAGCATATTGAATAACATTTAATTTCTCATCAACTCTTTGTCCTATAACAACCCCTATAGCATAATCACTAGCATCACACATGATTTCAAATGGTAAATTCCAATCAGGAGGCTGAACAATAGGTGCAGAAATCAAAGCTTTCTTAAGTATTTCAAAGGCAAAAGACAAAAGGAACATCTTTTTGTAGGAGATTAGTCAGAGGCCTAGAAATTTTAGAGAAGTCCTTAATGAACCTCCTATAAAAACCGGCTTGACCAAGGAAACTTCTTATACTTTTAATGTCCTTAGGACATGACATCTTTTCAATAGCATCGACTTTAGCTTTATCAACTTCAATACCTCTTTCAGAAATTTTATGCCCCAAGACAATACCTTCATTAACCATAAAGTGGCACTTCTCCCAATTCAATACAAGATTAGTTTCTTAACATCTCTGCAAAACTCGATCAAGGTTGCTTAAGCAATCATCAAAAGAAGTTCCGTAAACAAAGAAATCATCCATGAAAAACTCAACAATCTTTTCACAAAAGTCAGAGAATATAGCAGTCATACATCTTTGAAAAGTAGCAGGTGCATTGCATAAACCAAAGGCATACGTCTATAAGCAAAAGTACCGAAGGGCAAGTAAAAGTTGTCTTCTCTTGATCCTCTTTTGACACAGGTATTTGAGAGAAACCAGAATAACCATCTAGAAAGCAAAAATGTGTATGCTTGGATAATCTTTCTAGCATTTGATCAATAAAAGGTAAAGGGTAATGATCCTTTTTAGTAGCTTTATTTAATTTGCGGAAATCAATTACCATTCTATAACCTGTAACAATTCTTTGTGGATCAATTCATCTTTATCATTAGGAACACAGTAATACCTCCCTTCTTAGGGACACAATGGACATGACTTACCCACTGACTATCAGCAACGGGATAAATTATACCTGCCTCTAGAAGCTTTAGTATTTCATTTCTTACCACTTCTTTCATCTTAGGATTTAACCGTCATTGGTGATCAACAAACCAGTTTAGCGTCTTTCTCCAATTTAATTTTGTGCTAGCATAGAGTGGGACTAATGCCCTTAAGATCATCAAGAGTATATCCAATAGCAGCACAGTGCTTCTTCAGAGTTTTCAATAATTTCTTTTCTTCATGCTCCGAAAGTTTAGCACTAATAATAACAGGATACATCTCTTTCTCATCAAGATAAGCATATTGAAGAGTATCAGGTAAAGGTTTAAGCTCAAACACGAGATCACCCTTAGGCGGAGGAGGATCCCCTAGGATTTCAACAGGCAAGTTGTGTTTCAAAATAGTTCCCTATTTAAAGAATACTTCATCTATTTCCCTGCTTTCATTCATAAACATATCATTTTCATGGTATAGCAAATATTGCTATAAAGGATAATTAGGAGGCACGACAATAGTAGCAAGACCAATAATTTCATCTTTACTAGGCAATTCTTTATCATGGGGTTGTCTATGAAACTTAGCAAAATTAAACTCATGAGACATATCCCCTAAACCAACAGAAACAATATCCTTATTGCAGTCTATCTTAGCATTAACAGTATTCAAGAAGGGTCTACCAAATATAATGGGACAAAAGTTATCTTGTGGGGAACCAAGAACAAGAAAATCAGCAGGATATTTAACTTTCCCACACAAGAATTCAACATCTCTAACAATCCCAACTTGTGAAATAGTGTATTTGTTGGCAAGCTTAATTTTAACATCAATTTCCTCTATCTCAGCAGGTGCAATATCATGCATAATTTCTTTATATAAGGAATGGGGTATTGCACTTGCACTAGCACCCATATCACATAAGCCATGATAGCAATGATCTACTATTTTAACAAAAATAACAGGCATGCCTACAATAGGTCTATGTTTATTTTTAGTATCGGGTCTAGCAATTCCAGCAGCTTCATCATAGAAGTAAATAATATGCCCATCAATATTATCGGCCAAGAGGTCTTTAACCATAGAAACACTAGGTTCAACTTTAATTTGCTCAGAGGGAATAGGTGTTCTAGTATTACTCTTACGAACCACAGTTGAAGCTTTAGCATGATCCTTTATTCTAACAGGGAAAGGTGGTTTCTCAATATAAGTAGTAGGAACAACAGGATCATTATAAGTGATAGTCTTTTATTCAACTTTAATAGGTTCAACTATTTTTACTTCAATGGGAGGATTATATTTAAACCACTTCTCCTTAGGGAGATCAACATGAGTAGCAAAGGATTCACAGAAAGAAGCTACTATCTCAGAGTCAAGTCCATATTTAGTGCTAAATTCACGAAAGCATCGGTATCCATAAAAGATTTAACACAATCAAACTTAGGTTTATATACCTGACTCCTTACCTTCGTTCGAGGTCCCAATCTTCAGAGTTGCGTTTAATTCTTTCCAATAAATCCCATTTGAATTCAATAGTCTTCATCATAAAAGATCACAGTACAAGAAGTATCGAGCATGGAGCGATTACTGAGAGAAAGCCGAGCATAAATTTTTTGAATAATCATTTCTTTTGAGAGCTCATGATTGGGGCATGAATATAACATTGACTTAAGCCTCCCCCAAGCTTGAGCGATGCTTTCTCCTTCGCGAGGCCAAAAATTATATATATAATTACGATCACGATGAACAAGATGCATAGGATAAAACTTCTGATGAAATTCCAATTTCAATCGGTTGTAGTTCCATGATCCCATATCATCACATAGCCTAAACCATGTCAATGCCTCTCCTTCAAAGATAAAGGGAAGACCTTCTTCTTGATAACATCCTCGGGCATACCTGCAAGCTTAAATAATCCACAAACTTCATCCACATAGATTAGGTGCAAATCGGGATGTAATGTTCCATCACCTGTGAAAGGATTAGCTAGCAGTTTCTCTATCATACCCGAAGGAATTTCAAAGTAAACATTTTCAGTAGGTTCAGTAGGTTGAGGAGCAACTCTTTGCTCTACTGGTCGGGGTGAAGATACCCCGAACAAGCCCCTCAAAGGATTATGTTCCATAGTAACAAGTGACAGTAAATTTCAGCACACTATATAAATTTTTCCTTACCAAATTCCACCTACCAAAGGCGCTTCACTCCCCGGCAACGGCGCCAGAAAAGAGTCTTGATGACCCACAAGTGTAGGGGATCTATCGTAGCCTTTTCGATAAGTAAGAGTGTCGAACCCAACGAGGAGCAGAAGGAAATGATAAGCAGTTTTCAGTAAGGTATTCTCTGCAAGCACTGAAATTATCGGTAACAGATAGTTTTGTGATAAGGTAATTTGTAACGAGTAGCAAGTAATAAAAGTAAATAAGGTGCAGCAAGATGGCCCAATCCTTTTTGTAGCAAAGGACAAGCCTGGACAAACTCTTATATAAAGGAAAGCGCTCCCGAGGACACATGGGAATTATCGTCAAGCTAGTTTTCATCACGCTCATATGATTCGCGTTCGGTACTTTGATAATTTGATATGTGGGTGGACCGGTGCTTGGGTACTGTCCTTCCTTGGACAAGCATCCCACTTATGATTAACCCCTATTGCAAGCATCCGCAACTACAAAAAAGTATTAAGGTAAACCTAACCATAGCATGAAACATATGGATCCAAATCAGCCCCTTACGAAGCAACTCATAAACTAGGTGTCGGTGTCAAAACCGGCGGATCTCGGGTAGGGGGTCCCGAACTGTGCGTCTAGGCCGGATGGTAACATGAGGCAAGGGACACGAAGTTTTACCCAGGTTCGGGCCCTCTTGATGGAGGTAAAACCCTACGTCCTGCTTGATTAATATTGATGATATGGTAGTACAAGAGTAGATCTACCACGAGATCGGAGAGGCTAAACCCTAGAAGCTAGCCTATGGTATGATTGTTGTTATGTTGTCCTACGGACTAAAACCCTCCGGTTTATATAGACACCGGAGAGGGTTAGGGTTACACAAAGTCGGTTACAATGGTAGGAGATCTACATATCCGTATCGCCAAGCTTGCCTTCCACGCCAAGGAAAGTCCCTTCCGGACACGGGACGAAGTCTTCAATCTTGTATCTTCATAGTCCAGGAGTCCGGCTGAAGGTATAGTCCGGCCATCCGGACACCCCCTAATCCAGGACTCCCTCAGTAGCCCCCGAACCAGGCTTCAATGACGATGAGTCCGGCGCGCAGATTGTCTTCGACATTGCAAGGCGGGTTCTCCTCCAAATTCCATGTGCCTGTTGAATAAAGTCCAGTTTCTTGTAAATGTTGCGCTCCCCGGCTTCTACGCCCAATAATGGCCGTCTCCCACGTGTCAAACGAATATGAAAAGTCTGAGTGTTTTTACATCCACACCCCTAGCCGCGTAAATGAGCCGCCCATTTAAGGGGACAAGGATTTAGATCCAAACCACACCTTCTCCCCTTCGCGAGTGTTCATCAGAGCGCATCCGACAAAGGTCCATAACACAATGGCCAGCCATCGCAAACTCCTCCTTCGCCCTTCCAGCCCTCAGCCTGGATATTGGGAGAGATGCTCCATCCCGCATAGCGAGCTAGTGACGCTCCAGACCAAGGGATTTCTCCCCCCGGCCTATATGGTCCCGGTTCGAGCCGGTCTTGCCATCTATAATGGCGGAGAGCAAGCGGAGAGTGCCCCTAATCCCTCCAAAGGAGAGCGGGTGTCCTCGTCCCTTATTTAATAAGAGGGCTCGGATTTCCAATCCATCCATTTCTCCGGGGGCTCCTGGAGTTCTATGGCCTCCAGCTACACAATCTCACGCCTGCCTCCGTATTGCATATCGCGGGCTTCGTAGCCCTCTGCGAGCTGTTCTTGGGTGTTGAGGCTCATTTCGGGCTGTGGAAAGAGCTATTCTGCCTTGTGCCCCGTCTCAGAAGGGCGTTATATCAAGTGGGCGAGCCGAAGTGTGGCGCATCGCCGGGACCGGATATCTATCCGGAACCCCAAAGAAGGCGTCCGAGGACTGGCCTTCGGAATGGTTTTACATAGAGGACGTCCCGCTGCCGGATCCTGTCCGGATCGGCCTCCCTGAGTTCGACAGTGCTCCACTAAAGAAGCGCCTAAGTTGGCGTCCACGGAGCCCTCAGAGGGAAAGTGACAAGGACGTCCATTTACCTGATGGGCCGGATAAGATTGTTAGCTCATTCCGGACTGACCATGATCGGGGTCATGGCCGCATGCATCATGCGAGGGGTGCAGCCGCTACAGTACAGAGGCCACCCCATGTGGGATTTCAACGGGGAGGACGACGCCACCCGCTACGGCCGTAAGGGACCGGATTCTGCTGCGGCCCTAACAAAGAGCTTGTCTGCTTTGTACAAGGGAGAAGAGAAGGAATTTCTCCGCGTCAACCCACAGGGTGGATTCTCTATGTACAATCCCCCAAGCTGGGTAAGTGGTTTACTTGCCCATCCATTTTGTATTCCCATTGTTAAATATTCAGCCTAACGACTTTAACGCATGAACTGCGCTAGGCTTAAAGAAATAAACAGCCCTCCTCCACAACCCGAGGACCCAGGACGGTCCCTCGACCCGGCCTCTCAAGAGGATATCCGGACTTATCTGTGGAGCTGATTGATGGAGTGTTCCATCAATTGAGCAAGGACAACGCCTTGTTGGCCATTACGGCCGATTACCCAGGGCTAATCCCGGCCTCCCTAGGTAACTTAGATCGAAGTCCCAGTACCCCGAATAGGGGTCCGCCCTCTCGTGTTTTCAGTTTCCTGATTACAACGAGCTTTGCAGGGGAGGTTTTTGAGACGGGAGGCCGAACCTGCGGCGACAAGCCAACGAGGGGCCGCAGGGCCCCGTGGGCAGAAAAGAGGTGCAGTCCGGACCGAGGCTCAGCGCAAAGGTATGGCGCGCCCCCTTATCCCTGGTGTTATACCTTCAAGGCATATTAACACTCGTTCTCTCTTCAGGACAAAGAGACCTCGCCGGACTATATCCGGAGAAGCTGCCAATCGCGCCTCCACCAGCCATGCTCCAAAGCCTGGTACGGAGGCGGACGCGAACACAAGGCGCGCACCGGACGCTCCTTCGACCGAGGATGTGGACAGGGTGTCTGCCACCAACTCTGAGGTGGAGAGTGCCATGAACCACAGGCGTCGCCGGACAATTCTTCGCGAAGCTTGTTTCTCCCAGGAGGCATTAGATGCCTTCAATTCGGGAGATGCGTACCTCCGTGCCGCTCAAAATGGTCTAGCCAGAGCCACGGAGCAATATGTAAAAGACATACGGGTAAGAAAATTTTGGTAATTATATATATATATATACTAGTAGCCCCCGAGACTTGAAACAGTTAGAATAACTGATTTAAGGATCATTTGTTATGTAGGTTCTTACAGAAAAGAATTCCCTACTGTCCCAGGAGCTAGAAGAGTGCAAAGCCAACTTGAGGCCGCACTAGCCGCGGCAAGGGAGCCCAATGAGACCCCCTCTGGTAATATACACTTCGAAAGATAAGTATTTTGCGAAGCACGACATGGGTGCGAATCTGACAAATTGAATTGCAGATGGCGCCGGATCGAGTCCGGAAAGGAAACAACTCCTACGCCAGCTGAAGGCTGGTGAGAAGGTGCTGACAAAGGTGAGGCGGGAGAAGAACGATCTCCAAGATGCCAACACCAAGCTGGGCGTCGACTGAAAGATGTTCGTGCCCAGCTGTCAGACTCCGTTAAGGAGAATCAGCGGCTTCGGCGGCATATTTAGTAAGTGCTTGAACGAACCTTTGAAAAAAAGTTCGGCGGGAAGTCGACTAACAGAGTAATGTCTGTAGGTGTGCTAACAGGTCGTCCTGCAGAGGAGATGCCCGGTTCTACGGGTGACCTTCTTCCCGAGCTCTCGCAACTGCTCGAGCGAGTTCGGCAGGCGATGCAAGGCGTCGCCCAGGCCTTGTGGCCATCCATCTCCATGCCCGAAGGTCTTGGAGAGCTTGCGGAGAAGCTAAAGGGAGCACGGCGGCGCTTCCGATTGTGGAAGATATCGGCCTGCCGTCAAGGCGCTAGGGAGGCCTGGGCCATGGTGAAGACGCGGTACACAAAGGCTGACCCCAACCACATGGCCGAGGTCGGTCCTGTGGGGCCCGATGGGAAGGAGATCCCTGTAAGCTTAGTATACGGCCAAGTAGAATTGGCCGCAAAGTATTCCCAGCAGGACTGTAAATTAGACAGCCTGTTAGATGGTATTGAAGAGGAATACAATCAGTCAGAATGACTATGTAATTTAATTGACATTTATAATGCCTTCTAGCCGGATTGTAGATCGTTTGTCATGGCCGACCTTTTCGCTTCAGCCTCGGGACCTGACGGTCCGGAGTGTGTCCGAATTCCCATGCGGTTATATAAGAACCGGGGAATGCATGGAGACCAGGCGTAGGGGTCATTAGTGCGTGAACAGACAAGTGCCCGACTAGTTATGTTATATTACATGGTTAGTAAGAAACATCTTCCAGGGAGAATAGTTCCGTTAGGGGTTCCTTTCCCTGGGAGGCATGCCCTAAAGTGCATGCCCATTCTGCGAAAAAGACGCAGGAAAAAGCATCTGGGGGCGCATAAATAAATAAGTGAAAAGATCATCTTTTAGGTCACCGACCGAATATTCCCTTAAGAACGCTAGCTTTCGGCTTCACCCAGTCTGAGGTACACATCCGGCTGATCCGGCAGTAACAATCGCAGAGGTGCTCCCTTTACCGCCTAGCCGAATAATCGGGAACGTAGGGGTAAGCACAGGAGCCAGGCAACCCAGCTTGGCCAAAACTTAAGTCATATCGATGCATATAATGGTGAAATAAAAGGTACATGCGGAAGTGTAACACATGTGTTGGGCATGAAGCCCGTATAAATAAGCTTCTGTTAAAAGAAGCCCCCAGGTTTAATGAGTGCGAATAGCACGTCATTTGATGAGCCTTTAAAGGCTATAAGAGAAAGGAAGGGGAGAAGGAGAGAAATGTAAGACAGACAGTATATAAAAAATGGACAGAGGAAGGAGACGAACACAGAGTCCGGCGCTAGGCATAGAATCTTCGGAGACGGCTGCGTTCCATGGGTTCGGCTCGAGTCGGTTATCCGATGCATCTCGCAGGCGGTACGCTCCACCAGTCAGGACTTGGTCAATTATGAAGGGACCTTCCCACTTGGGCTTGAGTTTGTCCTTTTTCTTGTCCGGTAGTCGTAGAACTAATTCGCCAACGTTGTAATTTTTGGCCCGTACTTCTCTGCTTTGGTATCTTCGAGCCTGCTGTTGATAGAATGCGGAACGGGCTTTTGCCACGTCACGCTCCTCCTCCAATGCGTCCAAGCTGTCCTGCCGATCGAGCTCGGCTTCTCTTTCTTCGTACATGCGCACTCGAGGTGAGTCATGAATTATGTCGCAAGGCAAAACTGCCTCTGCGCCGTACACCATAAAGAATGGTGTGTATCCGGTGGTGCGATTCGGCGTGGTCCGCAGCCCCCAGAGTACGGAGTCGAGCTCCTCTACCCAGTGCGTGTTAGATTCCTTGAGGGACCGCACTAATCTGGGTTTGATGCCGCTCATGATAAGACCATTTGCACGTTCGACCTGGCCGTTAGTTTGTGGGTGATAGACGGAAGCATAATCGAGCTTGATGCCCATGTTTTTGCACCAGAGTTTTACCTCGTCGGCCGTAAAGTTCGTGCCGTTATCAGTGATGATGCTGTGGGGGACGCCGTAACGGTGTACAACCCCGGATATAAAGTCTATCACCGGTCTGGATTCGGCCGTCTTAACAGGCTTGGCTTCTATCCATTTGGTGAACTTATCCACCATGACCAGTAAGTATTTTTGCTTGTGGGTTCCGCCTTTAAGGGGTCCAACCATGTCAAGCCCCCAGACCGCGAAGGGCCAAGTGATGGGGATAGTTTGGAGGGCGGTGGGTGGCATATGGCTTTGGTTTGCAAAGAGCTGGCAACCGACGCATCGTTGGACTAAGTCCTGGGCGTCTGCCCGGGCCGTCGGCCAATAAAAGCCTGTACAGAAGGCCTTGCTTACAAGGGACCGAGCTGCAGCGTGATGACCGCCGAGTCCGGCATGAATTTCAGCCAGGAGGTTCCGCCCTTCCTCTTCGGAGATGCACCTTTGAAGGACTCCGGTAGTGCTTTTCTTATAAAGCTCTCCCTCATGGACTTTATAGGCTTTAGATCGCCGCACTATGCAGCGTGCCTCATTTTGGTCCTCGGGGAGTTCCTGCCTAGTAAGGTAGGCGAGGAATGGTTCTGTCCACGGGGCGATGACGCCATTATTACGTGGGCTGAAGGTGTTATTTCATTGGCAGAGCCTCCAATTATGTCAGAGGGTGTCGGGCAGTGCGGTTGGGTCCGGGCTGTTATTGTTCGCTCCCCTTCCCATACTACGGATGGCTTGAACAGCCTTTCCAAGAAGATGTTGGGGGGGACTACATCGCGTTTTGCGCCGATGCGTGCCAGGACATCTGCCGCCTGATTATTTTCCCGGGCTATATGGTGAAATTCAAGCCCTTCGAACCGAGCTGACATTTTTAGGACGGCGTTGCGGTAAGCTGCCATTTTTGGATCCTTGGCATCGAAGTCTCCATTTATTTGGGATATTGCGAGGTTCGAGTCCCCGCGCACCTCTAGGCGTTGAATGCCCATGGATACTGCCATCCGGAGACCATGTAAAAGGGCCTCATATTCGGCTGCATTGTTGGAGTCTGTGTACATAATCTGGAGTACGTATTGAACTGTGTCTCCTGTGGGGGACGTCAAAACGACGCCAGCCCCTAGTCCGGCCAACATCTTGGAGCCGTCGAAATGCATGATCCAATTTGAATATGTGCCGTACTCTTTAGGGAGTCGGCCTCCGTCCATTCTGCGACGAAGTCGGCCAAACTTGCGACTTGATGGCTCACCGTGGCTTATAAGTTATGTCGAACGGGAGGAGCTCAATGGCCCATTTTGCAATCCGGCCCGTTGCGTCACGGTTGTTTATAATATCGTTAAGTGGTACTTCCGAGGCTACTGTTATTGAACACTCTTGAAAGTAGTGTCGTAGCTTCCGGGATGCCATGAATACCGCGTACGCAATCTTTTGATAATGCGGGTACCGTGATTTGCAGGGAGTGAGGATAGTGGACACATAATAGACCGGCTTTTGAAGGGGGAATTTGTGTCCGTCCGCTTCTCGTTCGACGACGAGCACTGCGCTTACAACCTGATGTGTTGCTGCAATGTATAATAGCATTGGTTCGCCAATGTTTGGCGCGGCCAGGACTGGGTTTGTTGCCAATATGGCTTTTATTTCGTCGAGTCCGGCCGTGGCTGCATCCGTCCATTCGAAGTGTTCGGTGCGCCGAAGGAGGCGGTAAAGGGGTAGGGCCTTTTCTCCCAAGCGGGAGATAAAGCGGCTTAGAGCCGCCACGCATCCGGTTAACTTTTGTATTTGTTTGAGGTCCTTTGGGATATCCAGTTTGCGACGCTCGGATCTTGGCTGGATTTGCTTCAATTCCTCTACCGGATACAATGAAGCCCAAGAGCTTTCCGGCTGGAACGCCGAAAACGCATTTTTCCGGGTTGAGCTTGATGTCGTATGTTCGGAGGTTATCAAATGTGAGCCTCAAGTCGTCTACTAGAGATTCGACATGTCTTGTTTTGACGACCACATCATCTACATATGCCTCCACTGTTTTTCCGATCTGGTTTGCCAGACATGTCTGAATCATGCGCTGATATGTTGCGCCGGCGTTTTTGAGCCCGAAGGGCATTGTGTTGAAGCAGAATGGGCCGTATGGTGTGATAAATGCCGTTGCGGCTTGGTCTGATTCTGCCATCTTGATTTGATGGTAGCCGGAGTATGCGTCGAGGAAACACAATGAATCGTGTCCTGCGGTAGCATCGATAATTTGATCGATGCGGGGAGGGGGAAGGGATCCTTTGGGCAAGCCTTGTTAAGGTCTTTAAAATCGACGCACAGGCGCCAGGATTTGTCCTTCTTTGGTACCATCACCAGGTTTGCTAGCCAGTCCGATGTTTTATATCTCTGATGAATCCGGCCTCCAATAGCTTTGCTAGCTCCTCTCCCATGGCCTGTCTCTTAGGTTCGGAAAAACGCCGAAGAGCCTGTTTGACAGGTTTGAATCCTGTTTGGATATTTAAGCTGTGCTCGGCCAGCCTGCGTGGGATTCCTGGCATGTCTGAAGGGTGCCAGGCGAAAATGTCCCAGTTCTCTCGTAGGAACTCTCGCAGTGCGGCGTCTACATCAGGGTCTAAATGTGCCCCGATGGAAGTTGTTTTATTGGGGTCCGTTGGATGGATCTGGAATTTGACTATTTCGTTGGCCGGTTTAAAGGAGGTGGAATTGGATCTTTTGTCGAGTACCACATCATCCCTATTCACCGTGGAGCGCAGCGCAGTCAGTTCCTCAGCCGCTAGGGCTTCGGATAGTGCCTCGAGGGCCAGTGCGGCTATCTTGTTTTCGGCGCGGAGTGCTATGTCCGGATCACTAGCGAGAGTGATGATCCCGTTAAGCCCGGGCATCTTGAGCTTCATGTACCCGTAATAGGGTATTGCTTGGAAGATTGTAAACGCTTCCCGCCCTAGCAGAGCGTGATAACCGCTGCTGAACGGAGCCACATGGAACGTGACCTCTTCGGACCTGTAATTATCCGGCGTGCCGAACACCACATCTAGTGTGATTTTTCCTGTACAGCGCGCTTCCTGACTGGGGATTATTCCTCTAAAGGTTGTGCTGCTCCACTCAATGCGGTTCCAGTCTATTTCCATTTTTTGAAGGGTTTCCTCATAAATGAGGTTCAATCCTGCTGCCGTCCATGAGTACCTTGGTAAGACGAAAGCGTCCACTATTGGACTGAGGACCAATGCGGCTGGTGCTCGGGCTGTTCGGAATTTAGGTTCATCACTGGCGTTAAAGGTAATAGCCGTGTCACTCCATGGGTTTATTGTTGCTACTTGGTAGACTTCGGCAAGGCTGCGGAGTGTCCTTTTTCGCATATTATTTGATGCGAAAGTCTCGAAGACTGTTAATACCGTATTGGTGTCTCTGGGGTGGCTTTCTGTGGCCTCCGGAATTAGGAGATTTCGCCAATTTTGGCCACCTGCCGGAGTATCCAACATGCTCTAAGGCTGTGAGTTGGTGTGGCGTCCTCTGTACTGTGAATTTTACAGGGTCCATTAAGCCATCCTTCCAGTACGGTTCCATGCCCTGTAGAGGGTTTTTGCTTTTTGGTGTTTGACCCGGGTGTCTGGCGATGATGCACCCTTTTATTTCGGACTGGGTTTGTATTCAGGGCCGGATCGTCCCAAAATTTTATTTCGGTTTTCCAGGCGCTTTCCATCGCACAGTACTTTCGTACGATGGACGCCAAGTCAGCGAAGCGTGTAATATCACGGCGACTTATGGCGTTGAGGATTCCCTTGTCCGTGCAATTATTGCAGAAGATTGAGATTGCGTCTTCCTCGCGGCAGTCCCTTATCCTGTTCCTAACCAGGAGGAATCTGGCCCAGTAATGATGTACTGTTTCTCGGGCTCTTGCCTGATTTGGGATAGATCGCTTATGTTCGGGTGGGTGGGTGGAATTAAATCCGAAGCCTCACCCAATCTGAGGCTCAGAGGCCGAGGAATTTCCGAACTCGAAAATTTGGATTCCTGGATGTTGTCCAATGAATCCAGCCCGTCGCCTGACTCTAAGTTCAGGTCTTGAGTGATATCCTCCCCTCCGCGGGTATCCGGCTTGGAGGGATCGGGAATCCGGACGTAGCTAGTCCTTAAGATAGATGAAGGGTCGCCGCACTGTCCCTCTACCACGGCAACGTGATGGGTGACTTGGGGAGAGTTAATCTCTCTCAGATCGGGTTTAGGCCCAATCTGGTCGTAATCCGTAGCGACTCCCAGGGCGGCGATGCGATCCAAGAGCTCGTTTATGGAGGAGAGCTCCATTGGATCTAACTGCTCGGCGAGTTCCGAGCTGACATGAAGATTGTTTTCGATGGCTCGAGAGGTCATCGTCGGCGCAGAAGCCGAACAGGCGGTCATAAGAAAACCACCTAGCCGGAGGGTTTGGCCGACAGCCAAAGCTCCCTTAGCAACAGTGCCGTCTTTAAAGACGGGGCGAGGCATCCTTCCTGATGGCGACGACACAGAGGAACTCTCAATGAAAGCACCAATGTCGGTGTCAAAACCGGCGGATCTCGGGTAGGGGGTCCCGAACTGTGCGTCTAGGCCGGATGGTAACAGGAGGCAAGGGACACGAAGTTTTACCCAGGTTCGGGCCCTCTCGATGGAGGTAAAACCCTACGTCCTGCTTGATTAATATTGATGATATGGGTAGTACAAGAGTAGATCTACCACGAGATCGGAGAGGCTAAACCCTAGAAGCTAGCCTATGGTATGATTGTTGTCGTGTATGTTGTCCTACGGACTAAAACCCTCCGGTTTATATAGACACCGGAGAGGGTTAGGGTTACACAAAGTCGGTTACAATGGTAGGAGATCTACATATCCGTATCGCCAAGCTTGCCTTCCACGCCAAGGAAAGTCCCTTCCGGACACGGGACGAAGTCTTCAATCTTGTATCTTCATAGTCCAGGAGTCCGGCTGAAGGTATAGTCCGGCATCCGGAACACCCCCTAATCCAGGACTCCCTCAGATACCTTCTGGTGGACCGGAATGAAGAAGGATATTGCGGAGTATGTAGCAGTTTGTGATGTATGTCAGAGAGTAAAGGCAGAGCATCAGAAGCCAGCAGGATTGCTAGCCATTGCAATACCCGAATGGAAGTGGGATAAGTTAGGCATGGATTTTATACAGGATTGCCCAGAACTCGTTCAGGCTATGACTCGATATGGGTTGTAGTCGATCGTTTGACAAAGGTAGCTCATTTCATCCCAGTGAAGACTACCTACACCAGTGCTAAGTTGGCAAAGATATACATGACCAGGATCGTATGTCTGCATGGAGTTCCAAGGAGCATTGTATCAGATAGAGGAACCCAGTTTACCTCAAAGTTCTGGAATCAGTTGCATCGAAACTTTGGGTACCAGGCTAGAGTTCAGTACAGCTTTTCATCCGCAGACAGATGGACAGACCGAGAGAGTCAATCAGATTTTGGAGGATATGCTGAGAGCTTGTGCGCTAGATTACGGATCTAGTTGGGACGACAATTTGCCATATGCAGAGTTCTCTTACAACAACAGTTATCAATCCAGTTTGAAGATGGCCCCTTTCGAAGCCTTGTACGGAGAGGTGCAGACCCCATTGTCGTGGGATGAAGTTGGAGACCGCCAGTTGTTTGGACCGGATTTGATTAAGGAGTCTGAACAGAAGGTGAAATTGATTCGCGATAGGCTCAAGGTAGCCCAGTCCAGGCAGAAGAGCTACGCAGATTCTAAACGCAAGGAGACAGTTTACGAAGTCGGAGACCGAGTTTATCTTCGAGTATCTCCACTTCGAGGAGTTAAGCGCTTTGGAGTTAAGGGAAAGTTAGCGCCACGTTTTGTAGGACCATACAAGGTTTTGGAGCGTATGGGAGAAGTAGCCTACAAGTTGGAATTGCCCGAAGGATTGTCAGGAGTTCATGACGTGTTCCACGTTTCCAGTTGAAGAAGTGCCACGCAGAGATGGCTGATATACCGCTGAGAGATACAGTGCCGCTGGAAGCGATTCAGTTGGACAGTGATTTGACCTATGAGGAGAAACCAGTCAAGATTCTTGAGTATGCCAGCCGAGTCACCCGCAGCAAGGTTATAAAGTTTTGCAAAGTTCAGTGGAGCCACCACACGGAGGATGAAGCCACCTGGGAGCGAGAGGAAGATCTGCTGAAGGACCACCCTCACCTATTTTCTAGCCAACCCGAATCTCGAGGGCGAGATTCATCTTAAGGGGGGTAGGTTTGTAACATCCCAAATTTTCAATTTGGAATGTTATACACATAGATCATCATTGCATATCATATTTTATTGCATTTTGGTTGATCCTAGAAATTTCACGCAACTCAAGGACCCTCGGAGAGAGTTGGGGATTTCGTTATTTTCATATTTGAGTTTTCTCAAATTTTGAAAATAGGATCATTTGATTTTATTTATTTTATCTTCAATTATTTCTATACAAAAATATGAGAGAGGGAATAAAATGACTTTCCCAAAATAAAGAAATATTGAGGATTTAATAATAAAAATCAAATAAGTTCGGGCCGAGGAATTTCCGAACTCGAAAATTTGGATTCCTGGATGTTGTCCAATGAATCCAGCCCGTCGCCTGACTCTAAATTCAGGTCTTGAGTGATATCCTCCCCTCCGCGGGTATCCGGCTTGGAGGGATCGGGAATCCGGACGTAGCTAGTCTTTAAGATAGATGAAGGGTCGCCGCACTGTCCCTCTACCACGGCAACGTGATGGGTGACTTGGGGAGAGTTAATCTCTCTCAGATCGGGTTTAGACCCAATCTGGTCATAATCCGTAGCGACTCCCAGGGCGGTGAAGCGATCCAAGAGCTCGTTTATGGAGGAGAGCTTCATTGGATCTAACTGCTCGGCGAGTTCCGAAGCTGTCATGAAGATTGTTTTCGATGGCTCGAGAGGTCATCGTCGGCGTAGAAGCCGAACAGGTGGTCATAAGAAAACCACCTAGCTGGAGGGTTTGGCCGACAGCCAAAGCTCCCTTAGCAACGGTGCCGTCTTTAAAGACGGGGCGAGGCATCCTTCCTGATGGCGACGGGAGCGCAACCGCCTGCCTCAACCGCAGCATCCGCGCGCGCGCCGATGCCCTGTAGTGACGGGCTGTCGGTGTCAAACCGGCGGATCTCGGGTAGGGGGTCCCAAACTGTGCGTCTAGGCCGAATGGTAACAGGAGGCAAGGGACACGAAGTTTTACCCAGGTTCGGGCCCTCTCGATGGAGGTAAAACCCTACGTCCTGCTTGATTAATATTGATGATATGGGTAGTACAAGAGTAAATCTACCATGAGATCGGAGAGGCTAAACCCTAGAAGCTAGCCTATGGTATGATTGTTGTTGTGTATGTTGTCCTACGGACTAAAACCCTTAGGTTTATATAGACACCGGAGAGGGTTAGGGTTACACAAAGTTGGTTACAATGGTAGGAGATCTGCATATCCGTATCGCCAAGCTTTCCTTCCACGCCAAGGAAAGTCCCTTCCGGACACGGGACGAAGTCTTCAATCTTGTATCTTCATAGCCTAGGAGTCCGACTGAAGGTATAGTCCGGCTATCTGAACACCCCCTAATCCAGGACTCCCTCAGTCGGCCTTTGAGATATTTAAATGCCGCATTCTTAGAACTCCCTATATCTGAAGGCATTCCCAAGTACTTTCCATTTAGTGTTTCATTGGGAACGTTGAGCGTCTCTTTGATCTCTTGCCTGACCTAATCCGGAACACCCTTGTTAAAATAGATAGAAGACTTGGCATAGTTAATCCGCTGCCCGGTTGCCTGACAGTATGTGTCCAGGACATGGTACACCTCCGTTGCTCCCATACCATTAGCCTTGAAGAACAGCAGGTTGTCATCAGCAAAAAGAAGATGGCTTACCGGTGGCGCCGTAGGAGCTACCTGTAGTCCATGCATATTGGATGACTCACTTTTTGATTTTATCAGGCACGAATGGCCCTTTTCTGCCAGCAAGAACAAGTATGGGGAAATAGGGTCCCCTTGTTTGATACCTCGTGATGGAGTAAACTGTTGGTGTTTCTTACCATTGAAAAGAACTGAAAATTTGACTATTGTGACCAAGCTGATAGCAATATTAACCCATCAGTCAGTAAAACCAAGCTTAATCATTATTGCTTTTAAATGAGGCCACTCCACCCGATCACAGGCCTTCATCATATCAAGCTTGAGTGCACATAATTGATTTTTCTTTGCTTTGTTTCTCTTCATGAAGTGCAAGCACTCGTACGCTGTAATGAAGTTGTCTGTGATCAATCTACCTGGAACAAAATCTGATTGCTCCTCTGAGATTATGTCAGGTAATACTAACTTTAGCCTGTTAGATATCACTTTCGAAGCAATCTTGTACAACACGTTACACAAGTTGATTGGCCGGAACTGAGTTAATAGATTTGGATTTTTTACCTTTGGTATAAGTACCAATATAGTGTCGTTTATGCTTTCCGCCGACTCCATGCCCTCCACTATCCTCACAACCTCCTTGGTCACATCATCCCCGCATGTATCCCAGTGGTGCTGGAAAAAATGCGCGGGGTATCCATCTGGGCCTGGTGCTTTGATTGGAAACATCTAGAAGAGAGCAGACTTTACCTCCTGATGTGCGTATGGGACATTTAACATATCGTTCATGGCCGGGGTAACTTCGGTTGCGACTGTATCAAGCACCTCTTCCATGTTGTGAACCCCTTCTGATGTGTAGAGATTTTTATAAAAGGTGGTGGTCATATTCTCCATCTCTGTCACATTTTCTGTTACCTGGCCATCCGGTCTCTGGAGCGACTTTATTTGGTTCTTTCTTCTCCTTCTACTTGCTCTTAGATGGAAAAAATATGTGTTGTCTCCAGAGGATCTCTTCCCTGTGGTAAAGTTTGGTTAGTCTTTCCACTAATTTAATTTCTGTATAACTTGGACCGGATCTGCTTAGGTTTCCGCGTAACTCCTGTAGCTCTGCCTTCAGGCGCTGGATCTCGTGCCGGACATTTCCGAAATGATTGTGATCCCATTGGCTCAAATCATTAGACAATGAATGTAGTTTGTCGCTTATGCTCTGGACAGAATCTCCGTCGCTTTGAGCCCACGCGTGCTGGACCACTGGCTGCAGCCCTGGGGAGCGTGGGGCCCGCCTGCATGTATCCTCATGCACGTACCTCACGTAGAGGGGCACATGATCACTTGAGGCCGCCGTGTCGTGCTCCAATCTAGCCGATGGAAAAGCTATAGTCCATGCTGGGTTGGCTACTCCCCTATCCAACCTCACCTTTGTGTATGTACCACTAGCCACTTTCTTCTCAAACATCCAATCAGTGCCAATGTAACCTATATGAGTCAATCCGCAAGTATCCAGGGCGTCCCTAAAAGCATCCATCTGTGTCTGGCTTCTGTTTCCAACTCCATCGTGTTCATGTTCATGTAACACCTCATTGAAGTCACCCAGGACTAACCACGGTATATCATTGGCCCCTACGATTCCTCTGAGCATGTCCCACATTTTGTATCTTTCATTGACCTGAGCTTCCCCATAGACAAAAGTTACCCTTGTTTTCACATCTACAAGGTTATCAATGAGTGCATCAATATGATACTGCGAATAACCAACAATCTCAAGCTTTATTTCTTCATTCCAAAAAACTCCTAGACCACCACTTCTCCCCGAGATACTAACAGCGGAGCTCTTATTATAACCTAAGGAACCAACCATATTCTCTACTCTAGTTCCCTCTATTTGAGTCTCAAGTATGCAAAGTACAGAGGGGGCATATTGCTTCATTAGTTCACGAAGCTCTCGAACCGCCGCAGGTTTGCCAGCCCCATGGCAGTTCCAACAGAGGAGACTCATTGTGCATGGCGCGACCCCCTTGGAGGCCCGCCAAACGCGCATCAGTGTTTTTGGGTAGAGTTGTGTTCTTTCCAATGGGTTTCTCGCTTGTCACCGTGTTGGTTTTGTTCCTTGATAACCCACAAGTATAGGAGATCGCAACAGTTTTCGAGGGTAGAGTATTCAACCCAAATTTATTGATTCGACACAAGGGGAGCCAAAGAATATTCTCAAGTATTAGCAGCTGAGTTGTCAATTCAACCACACCTGGAAACTTAGTATCTGCAGCAAAGTATTTAGTAGCAAAGTAATATGATAGTAGTGGTAACGGTAGCAAAAGGTAACAGTAGTCAAAAG
This sequence comes from Triticum urartu, assembly GCF_003073215.2. Lineage (NCBI taxonomy): Eukaryota > Viridiplantae > Streptophyta > Magnoliopsida > Poales > Poaceae > Triticum > Triticum urartu. The sequence continues at coordinate 1,604 of NW_024111478.1, read as the reverse complement.
TAATGTTTTTGGTATTTTGTAGTGATGATAGCAATAGCAACGGAAAAGTAAATAAGCGAAGAACAATATATGGAAAGCTCGTAGGCAATGGATCAGTGATGGAGAATTATGCCGGATGCGGTTCATCATGTAAGTCATAACCTAGGGTGACACAGAACTAGCTCCAGTTCATCAATGTAATGTAGGCATGTATTCCGAATATAGTCATACGTGCTTATGGAAAAGAACTTGCATGACATCTTTTGTCCTACCCTCCCGTGGCAGCGGGGTCCTTACGGAAACTAAGGGATATTAAGGCCTCCTTTTAATAGAGTACCGGAACAAAGCATTAACACATAGTGAATACATGAACTCCTCAAACTACGGTCATCACCGGTAAGTATCCCGATTATTGTCACTTCGGGGTTAACGGATCATAACACATAATAGGTGACTATAGACTTGCAAGATAGGATCAAGAACTCTCATATATTGATGAAAACATAATAGGTTCAGATCTGAAATCATGGCACTCGGGCCCTAGTGACAAGCATTAAGCATAGCAAAGTCATAGCAACATCAATCTCAGAACATAGTGGATACTAGGGATCAAACCCTAACAAAACTAACTCGATTACATGATAGATCTCATCCAACCCATCACCGTCCAGCAAGCCTACGATGGAATTACTCACGCACGGCGGTGAGCATCATGAAATTGGTGATGGAGGATGGTTGATGATGACGATGGCGACGGATTCCCCTCTCCGGAGCCCCGAACGGACTCCAGATCAGCCCTCCCGAGAGGTTTTAGGGCTTGGCGGCGGCTCCGTATCGTAAAACGCGATGATTTCTTCTCTCTGATTTTTTTCTCCCGAAACCAAATATATAGAGTTGGAGTTGAGGTCGGAGGAGCTCCAGGGGGCCCACGAGGTAGGGGCGCGCCCCCACCCTCGTGGACAGGTGGTGGGCCCCCTGGTCTTCATCTTTTGCAAGGATTTTTTATTATTTCCGAAAAGATGTTCCGTGAAGTTTCAGGTCATTCCGAGAACTTTTGTTTCTGCACATAAATAACACCATAGCAATTCTGCTGAAAACAGCGTCAGTCCGGGTTAGTTCCATTCAAATCATGCAAGTTAGAGTCCAAAACAAGGGCAAAAGTGTTTGGAAAAGTAGATACGACGGAGACGTATCAACTCCCCCAAGCTTAAACCTTTGCTTGTCCTCAAGCAATTCAGTTGATAAACTGAAAGTGATAAAGAAAAACTTTTACAAACTCTGTTTGCTCTTGTTGTTGTAAATATGTAAAGCCAGCATTCAAGTTTTCAGCAAAGATTATGACTAACCACATTCACAATAACGCTTAGGTCTCATGTTTACTCATATCAATGGCATAATCAACTAGCGAGCAATAATAATAAATCTCGGATGACAACACTTTCTCAAAACAATCATAATATGATATAACAAGATGGTATCTCGCTAGCCCTTTCTGAGACCGCAAAACATAAATGCAGAGCACCTTTAAAGATCAAGGACTGACTAGACATTGTAATTCATGGTAAAAGAGATCCAGTCAAGTCATACTCAATGTAAACTAACAGTAATGAATGCAAATGACAGCG
>NW_024111476.1:0-8741 GCF_003073215.2 Triticum urartu | reverse complement strand
TCCGCGCGCCCCCCCCTGGACTTCTTAGGCCACTAGCCTACAAGTAGGCGGGGGGAGGGGGGCGGCGAAGCACGCGCGCCCATTCTCCCCACTCCCTTTCGCTCCTTCTTGCTTCTTTTTCCTCTTGCCGTTGCTGCTCCGAATCACGGCGAGCCCGCAGCGATGAGCTCTTCCTCCGCCGCCGCGCCTCCTGCTGTACGCTCCAGAGTGTGGGATGGCTCCGAGGTTTACGACGACGACATCGAGATCTTCCGCCAGACACGGCGGCTGCCCGGCAAGGACTTAGTGCGGGTCCGCCTCGCGCCGGAGGGAGAAATATCGCCGGCGCCGGAGGAGAGCGAGCGGGTCATATTCCGCTCGCACCTTATGCGCGGGGGGCTGCCGGCGAGCGGCCTTTTTCCGCTTCTTCTTGGAGTTCCACGGGCTCCAGCCGCACCACCTTACTCCGAACACGGTGGTGCTGCTGGCTGCCTTCGCCACCCTGTGCGAAGGCTTTCTCGGTGTTTTCCCCACCATCGAGCTCTGGGGTGAGTTCTTCCAGTCGAAGCTCGGCGCACACGTCGCCGGCGTGCCCGCCCAGTACGGTGCATTTATCGTGATGCGGAGATCAGTGGCCGACAATCCGTTTCCCACCATCGCACTGATTAAGCATGCATGAAACTGCGCGCTCTCACTGTGTATGCTCTGCATGGTACTTACGTGCGCCGCCGGTCTATGCATTCTTTGCATGCCAGCGTTGCATACTAGCTACCTTTTTGACTAAAGTACGTACCTAGTGCCCAGCCATGTCATCTACTTCTGAGATGGCAAAAATGTCTCACCTCCAAAAGTTTTCTAGTCTAGCTCTAACTTTGATTCAAAGATTTTTATAGGAATCTCATAGGATTGGAATCTTAGGAGTTTTTTCTATGTTGTTTGTTTGATCAAGGTTGTTAGAATCATGATTCTACAACTTTACGACCCAACTGGCCCCTTTGATTCTACAATTTTGGTTCATAGAATCTACATTTCTACGATCTTGATAGTGAAGATTCTATTATTTGCGATCCTATCATCGGAGCTCCGATCCAATTCAAAATCGCGATTCTAACAACAAATGATTATTCATAGAATTTGATCCTATAGAAAGTTTCCTAAGGATATTTTTTACTACCTCCCATAGGCTTTCTAGCATCCACTAAAACTTATTTTAAATAATCATTTGCATTTTTTATGATGTAACCAAACAACCAAAATCCTGTAGGGTTGAAATGAAAATGACATTTAAATCCTATGGTTTTTCTATCCCTGTGTTTTTAGAATTTCGAGGTTCAAAAAGACCCCTACTTGGGCAAGACTACCTTTCTAAGTTCACCGGTGCAGGGAAGCCAATGAGTGGCGTGTCGTCCACGCGTCACTAACAAGAAAAAAAATACAGTTAGTATCATTCATGTGGTAGGCGGCGTGCCCTCTGTACGCCACTAGTAATGCACATACTAAGGGTTTCCTATTGGGTTTCGGCTTTCTGTGTTTCTTCTTTCGTTTTTTTCCTTTTTTCTCTCTTTATCCTTTCTCTTTTTTGCAACATACATCTACTTTTTTCAATACACATTGTGTCATGGAATTATCACGGCAGATGTCCTAGCAGAAGGACTTAGCCGTAGGGCCATCGCAACTAGGAAGCTTAAAGGGGTTAATCGGGACAAGGGACACGAGAGGTTTATACTAGTTCGGCCCCTTACGATGAAGGTAAAAGCCTACGTCTAGTTGTGTTGGCATTGCTGGGGTTTTGATCACCAAGAGGCTAATCCGCCGGCTTGGTTATCGATCTCTTGTTTTCTTGCCCTAAGCCGCCTCCGGATCATCCCCTTATATACACGGGTTGACGCCTGGTGGCCTACGGAGTCCCGACCGGCTCATAAAGCATGTCCGGCTTGGTGACTTCTTTTATATGCCTTTCTTTACAAGTTTTTCCTTACATACAGTGGTTTACAATATTGGGCCTTAAGCCGCCTCTGGGCTTAGGCCTTCTATAAGCCTTAATAAACTATCGTCTTGAATGTTTACTGGGCTTCCTTTGTGACCCGCCATTGGGGCTGACCCGGCCCCTCCTAAGCGGGTCATACCTGATAGCTATATCCCCAACATTAGGCCCCAGGTTGACTTTGAACTTTGTTCTTTGTCAATCTTTAATACTTAGACAAAATCCATCTTCCTTTCTTCGCAGAAATTTTTTGTAACCCGCCATGACGTCATTTCTTGAAAACACGAAAAACTATTATGACATCATCTCTCAACGGATCTTTATTCTTTAATGCATTTCGAGTATCGAGGCGTCCGTTTAGTTGGATAATCATTATTCGGGTCTTCCTCGATTTTCGCGCCCGCCTGTTCGCTTATCCCCTTATAAATAGGCACGCCCCAGTCTTTCTCATTCTTCTCTCTTCTTCGTCTTCTTCCTCTCGCAACCCCCGCTGCTGCTCGAGCTCCGCCGCCGTCAGAGAGCACCTCTCCTCCATCGACTTTGGCCCCTGCATGGACCGGAATCAGTCCAGAGAACATCGTGACTCTCCGCGGAAGATCTGTGGCTGTAAGCGTTTCCCTTCTTGCTCCTTAGATCTGCATTAGGGCTTTCTAGGTTTTTGCATGTTCTTCGTAGTTCATCACAGTTTCTTCGTAGTTCTTCCACTGCAGCCTCTTCTTGATCTAGAGAGAGATATATACTTGTGCGATAGTTGTTTTGTGCCTACTCTTGATACTAGTAGATCCCTTTTCCCGGTATAAAGGCCTTATTAGGACTCACGAACTCATCTGCGCTAGACTTTTAGGTCTAGAATATTTTCCATTTTGAATAGACATTTGATCTAGAATAATATCAAGCAATTAGGAAACTTGTTTGTCTCAACACTTAGCCGAATCTGTTTTCTCTAATATTTGTAGTCATGGCGGATTATTGCGCCGGCTTACTTTTCCTTATATGACATTAGCCCTTACTTAAGCCACCATTACTCCTTTGTACCATCATAACTTAACTTCACCATTATCATTTAATTGAACCGGCATGTCACTTTCTTTTCAGTTCGCCTTCTGAACATCATGCCGTCAAAAGCACCGACTGTCTGCAACTGGGTTCCTTCAACAGTAACTGAGGATAATTTGAAGGACTTCTCCATAGGATTTTTGCCAGGGAAGAATATTATGTCTTACCATGCACCTGACCCGGACGAGGAACGGCCCAATCCAAAAGATGGTGAAGTCATTGTCTTTTCTGACCACATGAATTGTGGCTTTTCACCACCCGGCTCAAAGTTCTTCAGAGATGTTCTCCATTTTTTCAAACTTCACCCTCAAGATCTCGGTCCCAATTCCATATCCAATATCTGCAATTTCCCAGTTCTCTGTGAGGTGTACCTTCAAGAAGAACCGACTGTGGAACTCTTTAGAGAGTATTTTTATCTAAACTGCCAGAACGAGTGTACCAATGGCCCTAGCTTGGAACTTGGAGGCATCTCAATTCAGCATCGACAGGGCGCCGTCTTCCCTCTAATAGTCTTGCCGAGTCATCCCAAAGACTGGAATCAGACTTGGTTCTATTGTCAAGACACTTCACCAGCAAATGAAAAGCCACTGCCGGGTTATTGCGCAGAGTGTCTTGACTCCAAGTTTGCACTTCCTGACAAACTCACTGCCGCCGAATGCAAGAAGCTTATTCCATCAATCAAAAGGATTAACTCCTTATTGGGGAACAACTTAACTGGAGTTGACTTGACCCTTTGCTGGGTCTCATGGCGGGTCATCCCTCTAAGCCGCCGATCCAAATTGATGTATAAATATGGGGGAGGCCCAAATGACTCTCTTCATCACAGCTCCGTTCAATTAACTGAAGAAGATATTGTTTCAATGTCGACCCTTCTCGTGAACGGCAAATATGAAGACTATAGTAAGGTCGGATTAAACCCCTTCTGCAAACCTAACCCGGTGCCAGAGGTAAAGAACCTCTGACCTTTTTCTCTTTGTATTTTCCTCAGCCGTTTTAAATACCTGCATGACCTTTCATCTTATTTATTTGTTTACAGGCCAAATCTAATTTCTGGAAAGCCAAGTATGACCATGAAAACACCAAGAAGGCTAGAGCCGCTACCATGACCGCCAAGAAGACGACCCGGAGGTCTAAGAAGAAGAAAAAGAGCACCGCTGAGGACCTGTTAAATCTTGATGATGATACTTCTGAGTCGGAGGTAGCCCTTGACTCCCTTGGCCAGTTTTTTAATAACCTTATTGACACTGATTATTGCCAGGACGACATGGGGGCCAGTCAGGCCGGAGAAGAAGAGGTAATTATTTCCTCCGACTCAGATCATTTGCCGAGACAAAAACTTCGACGGGTAACCCGGAAAGTAAGGTTTTCGCACCCTTTGGCTTATTTGGACCCGCATTTTCTTTTGAAAAAATAGCAACACGAGAGCCGTCGTCAAGCCCGGAACGATGATGAGCCGCCTTCTGTTGTACACCAAACTCCTCAAAACGCCAAAATGAGGTCTCTTTTATATTCCTCTTCGGCTTTCATTAATGAATCTATTCTCTTGTGTTACTCACGTTATTTGCCCTTTGAAGGAGGTTTCTCGCTCTTCTAGCGACTCATCTCAGACGCAATTTCTGACCTTCAAGACTGCCCCTGGTTAAGGAAAAAATCATCTTTCCTCTATGTCTTCAAAAATTGCACCGTTGCGCTAATTGTCTTATAAAATCTTTCTTAGTGGCCAAGCCAAATCCAAGAAGGCCAAAGTGGTTAAACTGGTGGAAGACCCGTTAGTTCTTGCACCTGAACCGGCTATGCCAACTTCTCCCCCTGAAACTGAAGCACCAGAAGATCCGGCTGTGACGGCTCAATCGGACCCTCCTGAACCGTCAGCTGATGAGACCACTCTCAACCCGGCTATAACTGAACCGTCCAGTTCAGCTAACCCACCGACAACCTCTCACACTGACGTCTTGGTTACTGGTAGCCGGTTTGTTGAGACAGGGTACCCCACCGTATTAGCTCGACACACTGCTAAACAAGAAGCTTTAGAGAAGCAGAATGTGCGGTTTGATGTCTCCCATTACACCCATCTCAATGTCAATGACGTGCTGTCCGGCTATCTCAGTCATGTGCACTCCAGTCGTGACTCGGAAATCGAGATGGTCAAGCAATTGCAGCTGAAGTATGAGGTATGCTCTTCTGGCTTACTTATATTCTGCCAGCCCCCAAGTCTTTAGATACTGATAAAACTTGAATGATCTATAGACTTAGGATATAGGCTAAAGCTTTACCTTTAGATTTTTCTGAAGTCCAATAAAGTAGTATAAACTTCACCTGTAGTCCCCAAGGGCCGGTTCACTTGATCACAAATGAGCCGGTACTTAATTTCATAACTGTCTTGTGCCAAACCCAACAAATATTGTAATCCGGCTTAATCTTGAGAGACTTTCTAAATATCATGCATTAGCCCCCAAGTGCCAAGTGTTGTTACTTTGCAAGGTACTTGGGACTTGAAATATATTAGAGTCATAAGAAATTGTTTTGGCATACATTAGCCCCCAAGTGTCAAGTGGTTTTGCAGTGCAAAGTACTTGAGACTTGAATCTTGAACTTTTAGTTTAAACCTTGACACACCTGTGTATGTTTTGTAGAATGCCTTATCTGAATTGGGTTCCCAATTAACTGACACCAAGACCCGGCTGGCGGGTCAAGAGGCAGAAATCAAGTCTGCTGATTCTAAACTTCAATTAAGTCTAGCTGAGACAGAAAAACTAAAAACCAGCTTGACTGCCAAAAAGAAATCCTGGGCTGAAGAAAAGACGCTGCTGACACAACACGCTGAAAAAGCTGAAGCGGCTCTTGAAGAGGTTACCACTGAGCTGACCAGTTTAAAGAACCGGGTTCTCAAATGGTTTCCGCCATCTTTGGCAAGCCATATGTACTGATCTTTTATACCTTCTTTTGACCCGGAATATAAACCGCCAGCTGACCCTTTGTTTACAAAATATGTGCAGGCCCGCTGTCGGTGTCAAAACCGGCGGATCTCGGGTAGGGGGTCCCGAACTGTGCGTCTAGGCCGAATGGTAACAGGAGGCAGGGGACACGATGTTTTACCCAGGTTCGGGCCCTCTTGATGGAGGTAAAACCCTACGTCCTGCTTGATTGATATTGATGATATGGGTAGTACAAGAGTAGATCTACCACGAGATCAGAGAGGCTAAACCCTAGAAGCTAGCCTATGGTATGGTTGTATGTTGTGGTTGTTGTCCTACAGACTAAAACCCTTCGGTTTATATAGACACCGGAGAGGGTTAGGGTTACACAAGGTCGGTTACAAAGGAGGAGATATCCATATCCGTATTGCCTAGCTTGCCTTCCACGCCAAGTAGAGTCCCATCCGGACACGAGACGAAGTCTTCAATCATGTATCTTCACAGTCTAACGGTCCGGCCAATGGAGATAGTCCGGCTGTCCGGAGACCCCCTAATCCAGGACTCCCTCAGTAGCCCCTGAACCAGGCTTCAATGACGATGAGTCTGGCGCGCAGTATTGTCTTCGGCTTTGCAAGGCGGGTTCCTTCTCCGATTACATCACAGAAGAATTTGAATACGAGGATAGTGTCCGACCCTGCAAAATAAGTTCCACATTCCACAGTAGAGAGAATAATATTTTCGCAAATATAATTTGCTAGCTTGTTTTGGCAGCATGACATTACGTCATGGCCCGGTGATTATTCGAACCGTTTCTTTTAACCAGCCCCGCACATAACGCGAGGCAGTTTTTCGACACGTCTTGTCAAAGCAGAGATCGTGTCCCCTTATTACGGGATTCTCATCAATACGGGCGTGGGTAACCCAACTGCGCCATCAATTGCAGCGCTTGGGGGATGAGCGAGTTTTACCAGGTAAGTGGGGACGCTTAGTTTCGTCCGCCCATATAAAGGGATAAGGATTCACCTTTCTATCCACGCCTTCTTCCTCCCTTACTCATCCGTTTTCGCACACTCGAGCTCTAGCGCCCAAGTCCGCACTTCCCACCTCGACCTTCTCCAATCATGTCTAGAGAGGGAGGCAGGTGGATGGTCTCCTCCGTCATGGAGGGAGACATTAAAAAGCTGCGGAGCCGGATACTTAGCCGTGAACATCGCGCATCGGCTGCCCGCTGTGGGGCAGATCGTCCCTACCCCGGAACCTCACGAGAGGGTAGTTTTCCTTCACCACTTCCTTTGCGGACTAGGGTTTCCCCTCCATCCATTCTTCTGTGGTCTCATGTTTTACTACAGGCTGTACTTTCATGATTTGGCCCTGAATTTCATCCTCAACATTTCGGCGTTCATCGTTGTGTGTGAGGCTTTCCTCCGCATCCGGTCCCACTTCGGCCTGTGGTTAAAGACCTTCAATATCAAGCCGAAGGTAGTACGAGGCCAACAAGCAGAATGCGGCGGAGCCATGGTGGGCAAGATGCCCAACGTCATATGGCTCGAAGGCTCCTTCGTGGAGACAATAAAGGAATGGTAATCGGCGTGGTTCTACATCACCGAGCCACGCGACGCCAAATGGGCGGCAGCCCCTGAGTTTCGATCCGGATTCCCAACACGGCTCACTTCCTGGAAAGAGAAGGGCTTGTCATGGGGTTCATCGGTGGAGCTGGATGGACTCAGAAATGTATCCGGAGTATGGCGAGCAAGAAGCTCAAGCTTGTCAACATAGTCCAAGTTATGCTCATCCGCCGGATCCTCCCGTGTCAACAACGGGATTTTACCTTGTGGGAGTTCGACCCGGCCCAGCACCAGACTTTGAGCGAGCTCTTCGATACAACGCACAAGGACGTCTGGAAGGTGCTGTTCAAGGGCGCCAAGGTCCCCCCTTCTCTCACCGAGGACCACGGACTAAGCGCAAAGCGTCTAGCGCATTCGGTGAGTTCAATACGTCCCGTAGGACGTTTATTTTCCCTAGCTTAATTATGTGCGGGGTCTAATCTCCATGCCTTTGATAGGACTGGGTGGAGATGTCAGGGCAGATTAACTGTCCGGCGCCTTTGCCCGAAGACACTACGAGCGCTCTCCTGATGGAGATCCTGGCTCCGGCTCCTTACAAGGTGCCGGAGAAGACCAAGAAGGCCAAGGGAACCCGAAAGAGTTCCCGACGCCAGGTGTTATCGGACTCATCGTCCGATAACTCTGCGGCACACTCTTCCCCCGAAGACGAGCAGGAAGAAGAAGATGCTCCCCCTCCAGGCAAGGGAGACAAGAAAAGGAAGGCCGCCCAACTGGGGAGGCCGAAGGTCCAAGAAGGGGAGGACTCTCCTTCCGGACTCTCCTCCCGGACAGTTTCCCCGCCGCCGACGAGGGCGAAGACGAATGGTTGCCCCGGGCCAAGCCCCGGGTAGATCGTAAGTATTCAGATACCAGAGTAACTCATAGCAGTCCTTTGTTGCACTGCTTTCCCTAACGCCGAACATGATTATGCAGGCCGCCGTGAACCAGTATTGATGTATCATCGGACGGCTCCCTAGGCTCGTCGGACATGGATAGTGATCCAGTCCCGACCGCCACCTCCCCCCCATCCTGCTGACGATGCCGAGGTGCTGTCTCAAGAGGCACCGGGTCGAGGGAGACAGTCCTGGAGGTGCCTCAAGGCGACCTTCCAGACTCCGGGAGCCGCGGGGACGGGGCCCCCGAGAGCTTCGAGTTTGGTCCTCAGTCGAACACCGCGCCGGACCCTCCAGCGGTTCCGGGCTC
>NW_024111475.1:0-14575 GCF_003073215.2 Triticum urartu | reverse complement strand
GGTGAGCATCATGAAATTGGTGATGGAGGAAGGTTGATGATGACGATGGCAATGGATTCCCCTCTTCGGAGCCCCGAACGGACTCCAGATCAGCGCTCCCGAGAGAGTTTAGGGCTTGGCGGCGGCTCCGTATCGTAAAACGTGATGAATCCTTCTCTCTGGTTTTTTTCTCCCCAGAAGTGAATATATGGAGTCAAGGTTGAGGTCGGTGGAGCGTCAGGGGGCGCTCCCAGGGGGGTAGGGCGCGCCCCCCACCCTCGTAGATAGGTGGTGGCCCCCTGACGTGGATCTTTCTTCCAGTATTTTTTATATATTCCAAAATAATTCTCCATTGATTTCCAGGTCATTCCGAGAACTTTTATTTCTGCACAAAAATAACACCATGGCAATTCTGCTGAAAACAGCGTCAGTCCGGGTTAGTTCCATTCAAATCATGCAAGTTAGAGTCCAGAACAAGGGAAAAAAGTGTTTGGAAAAGTAGATACGACGGAGACGTATCAGGTATCATCATAGATGTGGTGGGCTCCTACTTCTATGACAAAAAATCATGACAGAAATTGGGCTTTTCGTCCTGGGCGTGCCGGTGACACAACTGCATGACATTCTTTGGGCCGTCCATGACAGAGAAAACCATGGTAGAAGTGAGGGTGAGGAAAATATCGGGGAGTTCCCGGTTACGGTGGTTGGTCGGGGGCCGAGCGATGCGCGTTTCTCTCGTACACGTACGTGCATGGGTGTGAGGCGTTGGGCTCTAAGTGAACCTGAGGGCAGTATTCGCCTACTGAACCCGAGTGATTGCACTGCAGGCTACGCGTTACTGAACCCAAGCGATCGATCAATGGGTGCTAACTGAAGCCGATCAATGCTGCCTCTGGATGAACAGTGAGCATTCTTGGGGGGTGGATGAACAGTTCCAGCTGGGGGTTGGATGAACAGGACCCCGTTGTGTTGCCGCTGGATGAATAGGACTCGAATCGAGCTGGTTGGGGATGGATGAACAGTAGCCCATGGAGGCTGGATGAATAGGACCCCGTGGAGGGATGGTTGAACAATAGCCAGTGGAGGGCTGGATGAACAGTAGCCCATGGAGGGCTAGTTGAACGGGACCCCGTGGAGAGGGCTGGTTGAACAGTAGCCGGTGGAGGAGCGGTGGAGGCTGGATGAACAGGAGCCCGTGGATGAACAGCCGCAGGTGGAGGCTGGAGGAGGTCGACGGTGGATGAATAGTAGCCCGTGGAGGCTGGAGGAGGTCGACGGTGGAGATGAACAGTATCCTGTGGAGTCTCATTTTGTGGTACGCCACACCCCTCCCGATGAACAGGACCCCCATTTCGACCGTAGTGCTCCAACACAAGTCTGCTTCCTCTATTTTGCAGTACGCCACACCCCTCCCGATCTATAGGACCCCATTTCGACCGTAGAAGGTCCAAGAGAAGTCTGTTTCCTCCATTTTTCGGTACGCTAAACCCCTCCCGATGAATAGGATCATGTTTCGACCGTGGTCGGTCGAACACAAGGTCGTTTCCTCCATTCTGCGGTACGCTAGGCCTCGTTTCAATTAGTTGTTCCGTTGATGAGGACATGAATACCATTGTTACAACCACATCCACTGCTGCTATACATACTGGACCAATTACTAGAGCTCGCGCACGCCAATTAAATTACCAGGTACTTTCGTTTCTTGGTAACGAGTCTAATGTTCATGAGAATATGATGCTGCCTAAATTGGATACGTTTATTTTGCTTACAAATGAAGGGCCTAGCTTGGACAAGAAAGATGAAACTTGGAGCAAGTTCAAGCATGAAGATAATGGCGTTTGCAAGGGGAACAAGAACAGAGTTACAAGTGATGATTCCAGGACTTTGCAGCCATCATAATGAGTGCATGAAGCCTTGGACGAAATATACAAGATGCCACTTCATAAATTTCATCCAGAGGCTATCCTAGGTGCTGCATCACCTTATTTTTGGGTCAGGCCCATGTAATTTCAAAATACTTGATTATAGGTTGTTTTTAGAGTATGTATGTGTGGGGAAACAAGAGTTAGGGTTGGTTTTGGACCCCTCCTCCAAGGACCACGAAATTCCCCTCTCTCTCCTCCATATATACATCCTTTGGGGCATCGTTTATACTGTGGGTTTTGTTTAGATTAAAGTTCGCCATAGCTGCAACTTCACGTACTTCGTTTGTGTTCAACGACCAGACAAAGGTGTCATAGAACCCCACCTTGATCAATAAAGCTTTCCTCTTATATTCACAATATCCAAATTGCAATCTTAGTTTATTGCTTGTTTTCGTTTGCCTGCAGGAAACAGACCTTCGTGGTCAGGTTGATCATGCTCCGGCGTGGTCAATAACCTCTCGGAGTTGGTTTAGCGATTACTAAGGCGCGATGTCCTCACACGTTTGTAGTCGGATCGTCAAAGTCGACTTCCTCCAAAATGATAGCCACCATCTCATCGAAAGACGGGACACCTTTGCCTCTATCAAGTGGTATCAGATTTTTAGGTTGCTCGGTGAGATTTTAAAGTTTTTCATAGTTTAGATTGAGTATGTTCTTCATACCTACAGTCCACGAAAAAGCCACATACAAAAAAAATGGGTTAGTTCATCATATCCGACCCAATCTGGGTATTTGCATAATCTTTTTAGGGTTTTTGCTTTGTTGAATTTGCGGTTGCCTCGTCGTGTCTAATTGCTGGTCTTAGTGTCTAGTGTTTTAGAGTTTCGAGTTCTGGTTATAAGTTGTCACGCCGCCGCCGCACCATCATCATCGCCCCTGCCATCTACCACCACTACTTATCCGCCACCGATCCGTATTCATATACCACCACCAATCCGTATCCATATACCACCACCGATTCATATCCATATACCACCACTGCTACCATCATCGTTGCCATATACAAACACTGCTGCCATATCCTACCACCATATATCCACCAACAATTCGAGTTCCTTTCATATTAGGTTTGTTTTCGAGATCCATCTAATTTCCATTTCGTGTTTCCTTGCCTGAGTAGGTTTCGAAAAAAAAGAGTCTGGAGACCCCCGGGCAGTTTTTAGGCCAAAATTTTTGCAGGCACAAATATTTTTTCCCTATCCTATTTTTAGGCTTTTCTGAGTCTTTTGAGCCACGTGCCATCATAGTGATTTTTTGTCGCACTTTTTCGTCGTTGCTGCCCCGATTTCCGAAAAAAATAGTCAACAAAATTTCATGCCCATCCTGTCAGTTTGACCTGGGAAGAGTTTTGAGACACTCGCCATTATAGTGATTTTTCGCAAAAAAAGAGGAGTGCAAAAAAAAAGAGGAGCGCCAAAAAAACAGAGCGGATTTTTTTCTAGAGTGTGCTTTTCCCTTGTTTACGTGTCGCGCCGTGATTTTGTTCGTGTTCTAGGCTCTTGTCTCTAGTACGGTCTAGCCTAGGACTAGCACAATACCATCGTTGAGCGTTTATTCAACATTGCATCTCTGAATTGATTATTGCTGGCCATTTTTTCTACCATATTATAAGCCTTCCTAGCTCCACATACATCTACGTCGTGCGTTTGACTCTCCCTGGTAATCTCTCTATCCAAGCTTTGTGAGTTTTGACTACAACGGTTGCCGATCACCGCCTGCTGTTGGGTAAGAACTGGTAAGAATTTGAGATTTGCTTGACGGATTTGTGACACCCACCACCACCTCTTGTTAGTAGTCTGTAGGATCATATTCTTGTGTGTTTCTATTGTTGCTAACCATGGCAGGATCACAAGCCGACGAGATTGACTGGGAGAACATGACGAACAAAGAGTTACATGATAAGTTTTAGCAAATGATGAGTGGACAGGTGGAAGATGTGCTAAACAGATTTGAAGAGGCCATGGAGAAGATAAATGGCATTGAGAAGGTGTTCGAAACAAAGCTCGATAACAAGTTTAATGAATTTCTCGCGCGTCTTCCACAACCACCTCCCGCTGCACCTGTCGCACCTCTACAACAACAACAACAATGACTTCCATATCAAGTGGGACGAGCACAGCGCGTTCCCCTTGAGCCTGGTCAAACTTCTTGTGCCGCTGTACCTACTGTTGATGCTTCTGTAGCTCTTGCTGCTACTGCAGAGGTGGAGGAGCATTACGAGGATGAGGTTGATCAAAATCAGAACTACGTGCAACCACCAGCACCACCGCTACCAGGTCGTCCTCATGCATATCGATCATCGCAATGATAGGGCTGCACAACCACCTGAGGTACGAGATCATGACCATCTTCCTAAACTAAAATTGAATATTCCACCATTTGAGGGCAGATATGTTCCTGATATATCTCTTACTTGGGAGTTAGAAACTGAACAACGTTTTACATGTTTACAATATCCTAAGGAGAGACGTGTTCCTGCTGCTGTTTGTGCTTTCACTAGTTCTGCATGTGTTTGGTGGTCCGAACATTGTAGATTATATCCTATTCCAGCTACTTGGGCTGCTTTGAAAACTGCTATGCGTACTCGTTGGGTTCCACCACATTATCAACGTGACTTACTTAAAAAATTGCAATGCTTAGGACAAGGAAAAAATTTTGTAGAAGAATATTATCAGGAATTACAAACCGGCATGATTCGATGTGGTATTGTTGAGGAGAATGAAGCTATGCTTGCACGTTTTATGGGTGGATTAAATAGAGAGATTCAGACCATTCTAGAGTATAAGGAATATAATAATATCACTCGTTTATTCCATCTTGCTTGCAAAGCTAAACGTGAAGTGCAGGATCGACAGGCATTGGCGCGAACTAACTTTTCTGCAGGTCGGCCTTCATCATCGACACCACGTGCATCTTCTACTTCCACATGTTCTGCTGCACCGGTGCCTCCGTCAGCTGCCACCGCCAACCATGATACAAAAAAGCAAGCACAACCACCACTATCTGCCAAGAGCACACCTTTTGGGCCTGCACAGACTTCTTCATCCATGGCATCAACAGGGCAAACACATGATATTATTTGTCGTCATTGCAAGGGTGGAGGTCATTGCGCAAGACAATGCCCATATAAGCATGTGATGATTGTTACTAAGGATGGTGGGTATGAGTCCGCTAGTGACTATGATGAGGAGACTTTGGCTCTTATTACAAGTGAAGAACACGGTGGAGATGATTTTGATCATGAGACGCAATACATGGCTGCTGAAGATGCTGACAGGTATGAATGTTTAGTTGCTCATCGTGTTTTGAGTGTGCAGGTTACATGAGTTGAGCAAAATCAGAGGCATAATTTGTTCCATACAAAGGGAGTTCTGAAGGAATGTTTTGTTCGCGTCATCATAGATGGAGGGAGCTGCAACAACTTGGCTAGCATGGAGATGGTGGAGAAGCTATCTCTCACCACAAGACCACATCCACATCCTTACTACATCCAATGGTTCAACAACAGCGGCAAGGTTAAGGTAACACGTACTGTTCGTGTGCATTTTAGTATCTCTACATATGCTGATTATGTTGATTGTGATGTGGTACCTATGCAAGCATGTTCCTTATTACTTGGTAGACCATGGCAATTTGATAAAAATTCTATTCACCATGGTAGAAACAATCAGTATACTCTTGTTCACAAGGATAAACATATTACTTTGGTTCCTATGTCTCCTGATTCCATTTTGAAAGATGATATTAATAGAGCTAATAAAGCAAAACAGGAGAAAACTAAGAGTGAAAATCAGATTGTGGCAAAAGAATTTGAGCAACAAATGCAGCCTAATAATAAACCATCTAGTGTTGCTTCTGAAATTAAATTGAAAAGTGCATGCTTACTTGCCACCAAATCTGATATTGATGATCTAGATTTCAGCAAATCTGTTTGCTATGCTTTTGTGTGCAAAGAGGCGTTATTTTCTTTTTAGGATGTACCTTCCTCTTTGCCTCCTGCTTTCACTAACATTTTGTAGGAGTTCGCTGACGTCTTTCCACAAGACATGCCACCGGGATTACCAACTATTTGAGGGATTGAGCAACAGATTGACTTAATTCCTGGTGCTTCGCTGCCTAACCGTGCGCCATACCATACTAATCCAGAGGAGATGAAGGAGATTATGTGTCAAGTACAGGAGCTGCTCGACAAAGGTTATATACGCGAATCTCTTAGCCCTTGTGCTGTTCCTTTTATACTAGTGCCAAAAAAAGGATGGCACGTCGTGTATGTGTGTTGATTGTAGAGGCATTAATAATATTACTATTCGTTATCGTCATCCTATTCCTAGGCTAGATGACATGCTTGATGAATTGAGTGGCTCTACAATATTCTCCAGTGTTGATTTGCACAGTGGATACCATCAAATTCCTATGAAATTGGGAGATGAATGGAAAAACAACATTTAAAACTAAGTTTGGATTATATGAGTAGTTAGTCATGCCTTTTGGGTTAACTAATGCACCAAGTACTTTCATGAGATTAATGAACGAAGTTTTACGTGCTTTCATTGGACGATTTGTGGTAGTCTATTTTGATGATATACTGATTTATAGCAGATCTTTGGAGGAACATTTGGAACATTTATGTGATGTTTTTATTGCTCTACGTGATGCATGTTTGTTTGGTAACCTTGGGAAGTGCACCTTATGCACCGACCCAGTATCTTTTCTTGGCTATGTTGTTACTCCACAGGGAATTGGAGTTGATAAAGCCAAGATTGGAGCTATTGAGAGTTGGCCGCAGCCCAAAACGGTCACATAAGTGAGGAGTTTTCTTAGCCTCGCTGGATTCTATAGGCGTTTTGTGAGATATTTCAGCACCATTGTTGCACCTCTCAATGAGCTTACAAATAAGGATGTACCTTTTGTTTGGGGTACCGCACAGGAAGAAGCCTTCACGATATTGAAAGATAAGTTGACACATCTCCTTTACTCCAACTTCCTGATTTTAATAAGACTTTTGATCTTGAATGTGATGCTAGAGGAATTGGATTAGGAGGTGTGTTATTACAAGATGGCAAACCTATGGCATACTTTTCTGAAAAATTGAGTGGACCTAGTCTGAATTATTCTACTTATGATAAAGAATTATATGCTCTTGTTTGGACTTTAGAAACATGGCAACATTATTTATGGCCCAAAGAATTTGTTATACATTCTGATCATGAATCGTTGAAACATATTAAAAGTCAAGCTAAACTGAATGGTAGACATGCTAGATGGGTTGAATTCATTGAGACTTTCCCTTATGTCGTTAAACACAAGAAGGGTAAAGAAAATATTGTTATTGATGCATTGTCACGTCGCTATAGTATGCTTTCACAACTTGACTTAAAAATATTTGGTTTGGAGACCATCAAAGATCAATATGTGCATGATGCTGATTTTAAAGACGTAATGCAGAATTGTAAAGAAGGAAGAACGTGGAACAAGTTTGTCATTAATGATGGATTTGTGTTCTGTGCTAACAAGCTATGCATTCCAGCTAGCTCCGTTCGTCTTTTGTTGTTGAAGGAGGCGCATGGAGGAGGATTAATGGGACACTTTGGCGTGAAGAAGACGGAGGACATACTTGCTACACATTTCTTTTGGCCAAAGATGAGACGGGATGTTGAGCATTTTGTTGCTCGCTGCACTACATGTCAAAAAGCTAAGTCACGACTCAATCCTTATGATTTATATATGCCTTTGCCTGTACCTAGTGTTCCTTGGGAGGATATATCTATGGACTTTGTTTTAGGTTTACCTCGAACAAAGAAGGTGAGGGATAGCATATTTGTTATCATGGATAGATTCTCGAAAATGGCACACTTTATACCATGTCATAAAAGCGTAATGTTGTTAATGTTGCTGATTTGTTCTTTCGTGAAATTATTCGCTTGCATGGTGTGCCGAATACTATTATTTCAGATCATGATACTAAATTTCTTAGCCACTTTTGGAGATGATTATGGGCTGAGTTGGGGACTAAACTGCTTTTTAGTACTACTTGTCACCCCCAAACTTATGGACAAACTGGAGTAGTCAATAAAACATTGTCTACTATGCTTAGGGTTATTTTGAAGAATAATAAGAAAATGTGGGAAGAATGCTTGCCTCATACTGAATTTGCTTATAATCGTTCATTGCATTCTACTAGTAAGATGTGCCCTTTCGAAATTGTGTATGGTTTCCTACCTCATGAACCTATTGATTTGTTGCCTCTTCCATCTTTGGAGAAGGTTAATTTTGATGCTAAAGAACATGATGAATTGATTTTAAAAATGCATGAGTTAACTAAGGAAAACATTGAGCGTATGAATGCTAAATATAAACTTGCTAGAGATAAGGGTAGAAAACATGTTGTGTTTGCACCTGGAGATCTTGTTTGGTTACATTTGCGTAAGGATAGATTTCCTAATTTGTGCAAATCAAAGCTAATGCCACGTGTTGATGGTCCTTTTAAGGTGTTAGATAAAATAAATGGTAATGCATATAAACTTTAGCTTCCTGTAGATTTTGGGGTTAGTCCCACTTTTAACATTGCAAATTTGAAGCCTTATTTGGGTGAGGAAGATGAGCTTCTATCGAGGACGACTTTATTTCAAGAAGGGCAGGATGATAAGGACATCAATACCATTGTTACACACACAGCCCTTGTTGCTATACATACTGGACCAATTACTAGAGCTTGCGCACGCCAATTAAATTACCAGGTACTTTCGTTTCTTGGTAACGATTCTAATGTTCATGCGAATCTGATGTTGCCTAAATTGGATACATTTGTTTTGCTTACAAATGAAGGGCCTAGCTTGGACAAGAAAGATGAACCTTGGAGCAACTTCAAGCATGGAGATGATGGCGTGCGTAAGGGGAACAAGAACGTAGTTACAAGTGATGATTCCAGGACTTTGAAGCCACCATAACGAGTGCATGAAGCCTTGGATGAAATATACAAGATGTCACTTCATAAATTTCGTCCAGAGGCTATCCTAGGTGTTGCGTCACCTTATTTTTGTGCCAGGCCCATGTAATTTCGAAATACTTGATTATAGGTTGTTTTTAGAATCCTAATGTGTGGGGAAACAAGAGTTAGGGTTGGTTTCGGACCCCTCCTCCAAGGGCCACGAAATTCCCCCTCTCTCCTCCATATATACAACCCTAAGGGCATCGTTTAGATTTTGGGTTTTGTTTAGATTGAAGTTCGCCATAGCTACAACTTCGCGTACTTCGTTTGTGTTCAACGACCAGACAAAGGCGTCACAGAACCCCACCTTGATCAATGAAGCTTTCCTCTTACATTTGCAATATCCAGATTGCAATCTTAGTTCTTGCTTGTTCTTTGTTTGCCTGCAAGAAACAGACATTCGTGGTCTGGTTAATCGTGCTCCGGCGTGGTCAATAACCTCTCGGAGTTGGTTTAGCGATTGCTAAGGCACGACGTCCTCGCATGTTCATAGTCGAATCGTCAAAGTCGACTTCCTTCAAAATGATAGCCACCATATCATCGAAAGACTGACATCTTTGCCTCTATCTTCCGTCCAAGCTGGTTGGCTCCCGATGAACACGACGTATTCCGTTGCGTCCCGATGAACACGGTGCATTCTGTTGCCTCCCCATAAACATCACGATGCAGTTTCTCCGTTCCGACCCAGCCATGTACACGAGCCCTGGCCGTACGTATGCGTGAGTAGGTGTTCGAGACCCTGCCCGTATGTACGTAGGTGGCCATATTTACTTTCTTACACCCTGTCCGCTGTACATACGTGTACACGATATTAACAGGACTGCGTGACATTCTATGTGTGCGCCTCTACTACGACATGTGAGCGCCTCTACTACGACACGTGCCCTTCCTTACACGGCCATGGTTCATCACTGCAGCCTGCAGACAGACCGGTCGACCAGTATGTACGTACATGTTTGTGACCAGAATGACAACACTACGTACGGTTCGACCAGGTGGGTCCCGACTATCACGCACTTCCTTGCGTGCGAAGATGTAGCTGGTGGGTCCCAGCAGTCAGGGGGCGAATCCTTTTTTTCTGCCCATAATATGGACGCACTTCCTTGAGTGCGAAGATGTAGCTGGTGGGTCACAACAGTCAGGGGGGAAACGTTTTTTTCACGAAATATGGTGGCCCCTCCGGTGGGTACCTGCTGTCAGGTGGAGGAATAATTATTTTGTGCGTAATGAGGAGGCACTTCCTTGCTGCGGCCGTGCACCCAGCTGTCAGCCTCTCCACGTACAGTACTCTTCTTCCGATGGAATGTCATTGACCACATTGACCACGCCGTGCCGAGAGCACCAAGGCGGTGTACGACGGCGAGGCCTAGGAAGGGAACGACGCGGAGCCGGGGAAGACGCGACAGTGGATGCCCACAAGGAGAGGAGTACGAAGGTTCACTGGTTCGACTACGGTGTGAGGCTGCCATCGCCGCAGAATAACAGGGGGTGTGGTTGAGTAGAGGGATGGCCTGGCCAGCGGTGGGAGTAGTAGGGGGGCGGTGAGGCCTCCGCGGCATCACAGCCGGCCACCCACACTTTCGCCCTCCTTTAACGCCTGGCCAAGGACCATCAAAGTAGCACCCCGTGGCCGGCTGGAATGCACCAGTTCCAGGATGGCGCTCCTGAGGCCTCAGCTACCCCAATAGAAGACCAAGCCCCTCAGGACAGAGCTCATGAGGCCCCGACTGCCTTGACTAGTGACCAGCCTCCTAAGGCCGTCGGGCCTCAGGAGGCGCAACGCGTCACCCA
This sequence comes from Triticum urartu, assembly GCF_003073215.2. Lineage (NCBI taxonomy): Eukaryota > Viridiplantae > Streptophyta > Magnoliopsida > Poales > Poaceae > Triticum > Triticum urartu. Next base: position 3,892 of record NW_024111475.1, on the reverse strand, counting down.
CACTTTCGCCCTCCTCGAGCACTCGGTGTACTTCGTCAGCATGGTGCTGCGTGATGCGCGGGCGCGCTACCCCATGCCGCAAAAGCTGTTGCTCGCGCTTCTCGTCGCCTCATGCATGTTGCGCCACTACTTTCAAGGCCACCCCACCGAGGTTGTCTCAGCTTACCCGCTGGAGAGGGTGCTCAGGAGCCCCAATGCAGCATGATGGGTGGCAGAATGGAACATCAAATTGCAGGCATTCCAGTTGGAGTTCAGCACCACCAGAGTCATCAAGGGCACCGCGCTCGCTGACTTTGTAGCGTAATGGACCGACGTCCCCAGCCCCGAAGCAGGAGAGGAACGATCCCTCTCACCAGGGAGTAAGGCACCAGACGGATGGGTCATGTACTTTGACGACGCCTTCGCGCGTCAGGGCGCGGGGGCTGGCGTCGTGCTCATCTCTCCAACCCAGGACAAGCTCTACTATGTCGTGCAGCTCTGCTTCCAGCAGGGTGCGAAGGTCTCCAACAATATCGTGGAGTCATAAGGCCTGATCACTGGTCTCAAGGCTGCAGCAACCTTGGGAGTGAAGCGCCTCACCATCAAGGGCGACTCCCAGCTCCTCATCAACTTCTCCAACAAAGTATATGAGCCAAAGGACGAACACATGGAGGCATACCTTGCGGAAGTACGAAATTTGAGAAACAATTCTTGGGCCTGGAACTGCAGCATGTGCCGCGCGGAATGAACAATGAAGCTGACGACAACACCTAGAGGGCAACCCGGCGCTTGCCCCAGGACCCTGGCATCTTCGAGGAGCCGCTCTGCAAACCTTCAGCAGCCCCTCCTGCTGCAGAACCAACATCGCCTCAGGAGGAGCTCCCACCAGCGCCCCTCTCAGGAACCCCCGCTTGCGGCCCAACCTCGGGAGCGCGTCTACTTCCCGCGCTCGAGCCTCAGGAGGGGTGCTGGACCGAAGAGTTTAAGGCATACCTGCTTCAGGGGACCATGTCGGAGAAGGAGGAGGACGCGGAGCGTGTGGCTCGACAGGCCACTGCCTACTGCATCCATGACGGTGAGCTCTATAGGAAACGGCCAAATAATGTTTCTCTGCGATGCATCTCTAGGGAGCAGGAACATGAGCTGTTGGCTGACATACACGGTAGGGACTACGGGCATCACTCGTCATCGTGCACCCTCGTGGGCAAGGCATTCCACAGCGGGTTCTACTGGCCCACGGCTAAGGATGGCAATTTTACCCATGGACATGGATACCCATGGATATCCGACCCGAATGGATAGGGTTTGGATATGCTTTTGTGCCCATGGGCAGCGCCCAAAACCGACCCGATTGCTCATGGGTAGGGCATGGATCTAATCTTGTGCCCATGTGTATACCCAAACCCGACCCGATAGTATGATTTAATGGGTCAAAATCTGTTATCCCTACCCCACAGTCAAATGTCCCACTGGAATTTTCCACTTTGTTATCTAAAACATGCAAAAGAAATTGCATAATCCTTGTCGTAACTTCTATTAGTTGACATTCAATCCCCGCCGTAACATACTACAGTGCACCTTCCCTTATTTTTATATCCTCGTTAAATGACTCATCATTCTCATGTTTTAGAAAAAAACTAAATTATATTAGGTTGTTAGTGGACGTTGATTTGCCATAAGTTGATGTTTACCATAAGTGAAACCTAGCCTACCATGAGGTGAAGAACAAAGAAGCTTATGTTAACATTGTGCTATGTCTTATTTATATGTCTTGAGAGGACCCAGTGGATATCCAGTGGGTATGGATATCCATCGGGTTTGTACATGGACACAAATTTTCACCTGTGGATTTTTTTCATGGGTGGGCAAAGACTGTCTTCATGGATATAGATATGGATTTTATATTGTTCAACCCGATCCAAACCCGACCCATTGCCATCCTTACCCACGGCGCTCAATGATGCCACCGAGCTGGTGAGATCTTGTGAAGCATGCCAATTCCATGTGAAGCAGATCCACTAGCCTGCTTAGGGTCTCCATACCATCCCGCTCTCATGCCCGTTCGCGATCTGGGGGCTGGACATCTTGGGGCCGTACCCTCGAGATCCCAGGGGTTGCCGCTACCTCTACGTCGCCATAGACAAATTCACCAAGTGGGCGCAGGTGGAGGATGTCCGCACTATCCCAGCCAGCTCGGTAGTCAAGTTCATCAAGGGCCTCGTAAGCCAGTTTGGGGTCCCCAATCGCAGTTCACTAGCAACCTTTTCAAAACATATTGTGCTAACCTTGGAAGGCAGATATGCTACACCTCAGTGGCACACCCCAGGAGCAACGGCCAGGCCGAACACGCCAACACGGAGGTCCTGAGATACCTTAAGGCAAGAACCTTCAAGAAGAAGCTCAAGGCCTGCGGCAGGGCCTAGCTAGACGAGCTCCACTCCGTGCTATGGTCCATCTGCACCACCACAAACAAGCCAACAGGCGAGGCTCCATTCTTCCTCGTCTACGGAGCCGAAGCAGTTCTCCCTCATGAGGTCAGGCATCGCTCCGCGCAGGTCTTGGCCTTCGGCGAGGCACGCCAGGATGGCTCATGGGGAATGGACCTCGTGCTGGGGGAGGAACACCGCTGTCAAGCCGCGCTCCGAGCAGCATGGTACTAGCAGGTGCTGCGGCGGTACCACTGTCGCAGCGTCCACTCCAGGACGCTAGAGGTGGGTGATCTCGTACTGAGGCGGGTTCTCTCCAGGGAGGGGCTGCATAAGCTCTCACCCATGTTGGAGGGCCCATTCAGGATCACCCCTGTCTCCAGGCCTAGCGTAGGACGGGATCCCCATCCTGAACGCCAGGAACATCCAGCACCTTCGGAAGTTCTACCCATGAAGCAAGGCCCCGTGCCTGCGAAGGTCTCTGCTCGTGACACTCTCATGTAATAATGAGTGGGGCTTTACACAGCCCGCAGTCTTTGGAGTGCCATCCTCGGGCCATGGGGGCTCCCTCCCACATCCTAGTGGCAGCACTTAGCTCCACGCTAGTGAGAAGACTACTAGGTGCCGGACGCGGCTGTTCATTTGCTTGCTTTCTGTAGTTGGTTTGCAACTTCTTAATGGAAATTGGAGTTCTCGCGTTTTTTTGATTGACAAGTTGGATTCTCCCCATTTATTTCTCTCAGCTTTTAGTCTTGGCTCAGGGGAGCAACAGTTGCCCATCACTCCTCCTCGCGCGTCTCGCGCGCGGGGGCTGGGTTGGGCAGATTTGTGCGCGTGTTGGGTTAGCCCGCGCTACAAACACACTTCGCCAAAGCCCTGTCACCCCAGAGCCTCGGCTTCCAGCTCTTCGGCTTCCTCAATCCTCGTGAGGCGCTCTCGAATGAGCTCATGGGTGTGATCACACTCTAAGTCCGTGCCCCTCGAGCAGTGCGACGCGGTGCACTAAGCCACAACTAACTCACGCCTAGGGGCTCACGCAAGGAAGAATAAGGCACCCTGTCAGATTTTCTAACATCACTACAGCTCTACAACGTGTCCTGAGGCCGATGGCTCCTGAGTCATCGGGAAGGGAGCTTCACCAGATGCCAAAGGGAACGCCCTCGCGAGATGGGAAACTAAACTACCGCGAGCATGCCAAGCTAAGTAACCCAAACCATGTCTATACGGAACACAGATAGCACGGCATAACATCAAAATAACAAGCATAGCATAGTGGAATAAGTGCCGCTGTTCACTACACACCCTGGCAGAGCAATCTACTTTTTTCAAAATGCAGGAAAAAGGAAAGGTTAAACAAAAGTGGCCCGCACGGCCGCATCAGCTCTCGAGCCAGTCTCTGCAGCCGGGCCCGGGCAGCCATGTTCTCAGCCAGAGTCCTCCTCTTGCTTCACCGAAGCACGGCGGCGGGACGACCCGTCGTCTTCCCC
>NW_024111474.1:0-10093 GCF_003073215.2 Triticum urartu | reverse complement strand
CGATGGAGGACTCCCCCCACACCCACCACGAGTGCCAATGGCAGGGCCTCGAGGAGATGATGGCCCTGTCAGCGGCCGGTGTCGCCGCTTTCCCAGAGCTCGACGCCTACGTCAAGGAGGAGGTCATGGAGGACGTCCGGGCAGAGGCGCCGAGGGAGGAGGAGCCGACAGGATGGAACCCAGCCTTGGTCTGGCAGTCCTGAACATGGACGGAGACCGTGCCGTGCATGCCTGAGGTGAACGCCGACCCGTGGTCACCTTCCGCGCCATGTGAAGAGGTTGTGCACGCGCCACCGCATCCGCCACAACAGACGCCTCCCGCCCGGCAGGGGCCGCCAGCCTACCTCTAGCAGCCACCTCCATACGTCGACCTCACCGGTGATGACGACGGCTACGGAAGACGATGGCGACATTGGCGACGACGACCCCTATCTAGTTTTTTTAATGTCTTTATTAAGTTTATGTTTATATTGATGTGGTGAACCTGACTACCGTGGACGTTTTAATGTTTATATTAATGGCAATGTTTATGTAGGTATTTTTTGTGTTAAATTTTAAAGTTTAAATAATAGGATAATTTGAAATGCGGCGGATCGATTGGACACACCGACGACCGCGCGACCACAAGCGGATATGCGTGTCCGTTTGTTATCCCAAATGCCAAATGGGAGAAATCCAGACAAAACGCGCGTTTGTTTGGGGTTGTGCGTTGGAGTTTTCCTAACGCACGATCAGTGAGTGCACGATCCGACGGCTCGCAGCGCGGCCGACACGGCGCTACAATCAGTCGGCTAGATCTGGGTCGAAACGTTTTCCGATCAGACACAAAAATCTCAGCGCCCAAACCCTAGCTAGCCCCTCCCACCGTCACTCCCTCAATCCAAATGGACGGCGACGGCAGCCTCCGCTTCGACTTCGAGGACGACGTCGACGCTTCGAGCGCTGGATCCGGCTCCGCGTCCTCGGAAGCCCCCATCCTCGCCGTGGGAGGGCCGTCCCGTGGCCGCGGCCACGGAAGCATCGAAATGGACGGCGACGAGGACAGCCTCCGCTTCGACTTCGAGGACGGCCTCGACGCGGCCGGCGCTGGCACCGAATCCTCGGCCTGGCCCTTCGAAGCCCCCATCCCCTCCGCTGGAGGGCCGTCCCATGGCCCTGGCAGCCGCAGCATCCAAATGGACGGCGACGAGGCGGCGACGGGGCCAGCCTCCGCTTCGACATCGAGGACTACCTCGACTCCGTCGCCGCTGGATCCGGCTCCGACGAGGAGATCCCGGAGTGCAGAATGTGAGGAACACCTCCATCTCAAATCACTTCTATTTTAGTCCTGCGAAGTTTTTTTTTGACAGACTCCTGCGAAGTTTACAGAGGCTGAGAGAGAGGGAGGGAAACAGAGAGAGAGAGAGAGAGAGAGAGAGAGAGAGAGAGAGAGAGAGAGAGGCAGGGAGGGAGGGAGCTCCAGCCTCCGCACTACCTCCCCTCCACCCCTGCCACGATCCCCTCCCCCTGCGACCCCTTTTCCCTTTCTCCCGCTACCCCGCTTTCCACTCCTCGCGCCACCCCCTTCCCCCTCCTCCTTCCACCCCCTTTCCCCTCCAGATCTGCTACAGAGTTAGGTTATGTCTAGGGATGCAGAGCAGCGCCCGATCCGCCCCGCTTCCATGTCAAAAAGATTCAAGTTAGTTGTAATTCCTCCGTACAGGTTTAGCGAACTAACCTCATGCTTTTGCGGGCTTATGCCAGACTTGCATCCCTAGTTATGTCTATGAAGTTGTGATTTAATTAGCAATCAAATACAAAGTTAGGTTGTGTCTATGATGTTGTCACACCATACGTAATAAGCGTTATAATGTTATGAAGGGGGTCGGTTGCCATAAAATGCATTACGCCATAAAACATTGGTGTTTATGTATTTGCAGCGAATCCGCAACGGATACCGTATCCGATACGGATACTGCTCCAATATGTCCTGGATATGTATCCCCTGAGTATCAGGGAATAGGAGCTAGTTTGGTTTGTGCCCACAAGTTGATGCCTGGTAAAAAATGTTGCCTGGTGTGGACACAAGAAGCTAGCAATTGCTGCCTGGCCAGGCTGGCCTGAAGGAAATGTGTTTGGATGAAGCCTGGCCTGGTGAATAGTTAAATGGATTTGAAAAGGAATCTTGGACTGTACTGCTGACCTACTATAGCTGGAGGAGTGCCGTCGTTTTGTGATTAGTAATTCCCAGGCAGCAATTAGCATCCAGGCCGGCTGCCCAGGCGCTCGAAACTGGACGCCTGGGGTCGCCTCGGTCTGCCTGGACCAGGCTAACAAAAGTGCTCAAGTATCCAGGCCAGGCTGGCTTCCTCAGTCCCAGGACAGCAAGCAAACAGCTTCTCTGAAAATCCTGGCAGGTTCCAGGCCAGGCATGGCACGGCGAGGACATGAACCAAACTAACCCTAGATGATTTAAAACAATGCTGATACTTCATGGATACTGGATACTCGGCCGGTGTGTTTCGGATATGGTCCAGCCCAGTTAAGGGGTAAGTAGCGATACAACCCTAGTCCCCCGACGCCTCATATTTTCCGTCCCTGCTGCTTTCCTCCCGAGCTCCACAGCAAGCGGCGTCTGCTCGCCCAGCGGCGGCAGACTGGCGGCGAGCAGACAACGAGCTGCTCCTCTTCTCCTTTCTCTTCTAGTCTTCTTATGATCTCATCTCCTCTGATACTCTCCTCCAGATGGCTCCTCTTGCTGAACCTACCAACCTAAGGGCACCATTGTGGAGCCATGTTACAGTGTTAGTACTCTTCTGATCCTCTCCTATGGACTTCGACCTACCAGCTCAGTATTTTGGTGAATTAAAAAGAAAATTAAAACTTTTCCAAAATGGCGAATTCACGTATCTGCATCGGTCCGATGCTGATACGCGTATCAGTGTCTGTGCATTCTAGGTGCCCATGCTGTATGAATTTCTGGAGTAACCAACTATGATGGATTTAACAATTATCACATAATAGAACATAATTGGTAGGTTTTAATTTAGCTGATTCAGTTTGTTAATTTTTGGCGCCTTCAATTAAACTGGTTTTCGTATTGTTTAATTAGTGATTGATGGAATCTTTAACTTCTGTGACGATTCATATTGTTACTCAAAGTTCTGTCTCCTGTGCTACCCACTAGATCATATAATCTACTGTTTGACTTGGCATTTAAGCCCATTTCAATCTTCAGTGTAGCTGTTGTAAAGAGTGCTGTCAAAACTTTAACATAAACTGTCTTCCTTCCAATCTGAATTGCAGGTTTAGCGTGGGCTTTTGCCTTAATGGATCTAATTGCAAGTGCATGCATGTTAAGCTACCTGGGTCGCCTCCTGTTCAAGAAGTCCTCCAGAAGTTTCAACAGACGAATGCCTATAACTATGGTTCATCAAGCACAACTTATCAGCCTAGAGATAATAACTGTAAGCAGAAGGCGAAACCTCAAGTCCAGCATGAGTCGGTGCTGAAGAACCAAAATTTGGCTGTAAATGCTACTCTTGTACCACAACAACCTGCTGCTCAGCATGTGCAGACAGCAAATCCACCACCACACCTACAGCAGCAGCAAAATGCTCAGGTTCAAGGTGTCCATAATGGGTCATCTATCCAAAAACTACCGCAACTGCAAGCCCACTTCCACAAGGGCAATCAAGGTGGGAGCTTCTAGAAAGTTTTGTGAAGCTTTCAACAGATATTATATGAAAACTATAAACATAGCTGTATTACCTGTACCTGTCTTCAGGGATAATGAGTTCCCTGACTTGTTGTTCCTTATGCTTCCCGTCTTCTTGATAGAATGATGGGCTTACTTTTCAAAACTTGTTATGCAGTGTTCTTAACTGTCCTTTAGCAAGAGTCATAATTCGCTATTGTATTATGCTAGAAAAAACTAATTTTCTCTGAATAATTAGACAAATTAATCTATGGCTAAGCAATCAAGATGATTCCTATTAAACTAACATTATTGATTAGATGTACGTGTTCCTTGCATATTGATTAGATGTACGTGTTCCTTGCATAAAATGGTTTGGCGAGGAGAACATGAAATTGAGTCACTTGGCTGTTTACCTCTTTATGTAATTTGGAACTATGCCAATGGAATCTTGTGAGCACATTAAAGCAATATATGAGTTTTGGAATTATGCTCATAGCATTGTTTGAGCACATTAATACACAAATTTATTGCCTAGATACTTGTGACATTTGTATCTTCTAGGGACCACATAGGAAGTGATTTCCATGTTATTTTATGGCATAATCTGAAGCCAAAAGTGTTGTTGTAGTCTTTGTCCTTAGTAATAATCTAGAGGACAGAGGGCTGAGATGATCTGCCTTGTTGACTTGTCAAGACAATTTTAATGATCTCTCTTGCATTCCAAAATTTCATTATTTCTGTTCCATGCACATGCTTCCTTTTACAGAATAAAAAAATCAATGTTGAAGTGGTTCTAAGTTCTAACAGATTTTATGTTAACATGTTAAAAAACTAGGTACTTGGTTATTAAATGTTGCAACCAGGAGAATCTGGATTTTGGTTCAGTGGGGTGTTTGTGCCCCTCAAAAAGGATTAATGAGGTGAACTTGACGAAGCATGTCCATGGAGAGTGTCATTTCAATATTCCCCATCTCTAGAACTCATCATTTCCAGGTAAATCATACATTCCTCTTAGGCTCTCAGCTAGCAATAGCTAATACAATTACACATACACCTCTGTTACACAATATATGCTATAATTTACTTTTAGGGGAAACTATTTATGTGTCTTCTATATATGGTTGTAGATTAATTGTAGTATTTATTGCTGTTGAGAATAGAGCACGAAATTAACTTAGTCTAGTTATTAAGGGAGTTAATTAATGGTACAGGTGGATCGGTAATCATGAGTTTTTTTTTGACGTAATCATGACTTCATCTCATTTATACCTTTTGGTATTTTTCTTTGTCATTTAGCTCTAAGCACACGGAACACGGATTTAATGGCCTAGCTTCCAAACTCAAACGTCAGTTCTAAAAAAAAGGACATTAAGTGGAAGAAAATATTGCCTCCAAAACAAGTGACAAGTATTTATATACAGACAAGACAAACTTCTAACCTACATGTATTTTGGACGAAGGTGGCAATCTAGTATAATATCATTTGTTTTGGAACAGAGTAGTTGAAAAGTAAAATAGTGCTATTCTGTTGGATACATCAAATTATAGCTGAACACACTTTCTTCAGTGTCTGTGCAAAACTTCTAGAATTAGTGGCGGAATTTAGAAATATGCTCACAGAAGCCCATTGTGGTCAGAACTTCTCTCCAGTGGCTTATCCATACTTTCTTTATGGTTTATCCATACTTATTTTAATTTGTCATCATTCCACATTATATCTTTCCAGTGGTGGATAGTACTACTCTTTCTCACTGATGGAATATAGCATCTCATAGCAGATTAGATGACATAAGCTTGTGTATTCACACCATACTGCATTGCATGCTAATATTTATTGATTCTGTTAACTGTGAAAGAACTACACCGAGTTTCTCCTCGCATAATACTTCGTATTTAACAACAGATCTTATGCTATAGACATTTCCACTAATTTATGCTTAAAGGGGAAATATTTATGTCTTCTAAGGGGACTAAAGGCTTTGTTGTTGTTGTTGATAGTAGAGCATGTAAATAGCTTCTTAGTTTAGTTATTTATAAGGAAGTTGGTTGATGGTAGAGATGCTCTGGTAATCATGAGTCATTTTTCTCTTTTTTAATTTTTAATGGTATCATGACTAAATGAACCATTCATTAACATGTTTTTTTTATCTTCTATTGTACCTCCAGTTTGGTACATTTTTGTCATTTAGCTCCAAGCTATGGGACAAGAAGCATTTAATGACTTAGTTTTTAAAAAGAGATTGACTCAATTGTATGCCCAACTCACATCAGCACCCAAAGAATGTTAATAGGAGCATTTAGTAGAAAATATTGCCGCCAAAACTAGAGTAACAAACAAGTATGTAACACAACATATATTCTGCTTTGATGGTTGTAATTTGGTAATAATATAATTTGTTTTGTAATACAGTAGTCTAAAAGTAAAATTATGCTATTCAGTTGGATACTAAATTATTGTTAAATTCACCTTTTTCAAGGGCTCTTGAAAGGTTACTTCTAAGTTTGGTGGCTACACTCGTGGTTGGATTTGGAAATTTACTTACAGAAGTTCATTATGGTTAGAATTTCTCTCCATTGGCTCAAGGTACAACAAATTATGGAAATCCGCCCGCCCGAGTACTAGGAACTGGCTGCCGCGGCCCCACATCGAAGCATGCCTGCCCCGCCACGTGTCTCGCTCGTCAGCCGCCGACCCACCCTAGCCGCCACCGTCCCAGAGCGAAGCATCCGCGCCCCGCCACCTGTCGTCCTCACTAGCTGCTGGCCTCCATTGCGGTCTTTGCGATGATCCTGATGTTGTTGTCAGGTGTTGGCTGCTAGTGCCCCTGCTTGCTGATTTTCAGCGCCTCTGTCGCTGCTTGGTGGGTCGGTCCTTTCTCTGTTCCATGCTCATCGACATCATTTGATTTTGCTTGGTTCCCTTTGAGCATTGTAAAAAGAAGGCAATTTCTTTGTCACCGGGCTTCGTTTCCATCCCTTGCTACCCGTAGATTTTTGACGATGTTGATTGCACTGACTTCATTTCCCACATGGGCATTCACTTGCGTGGTCTGCGTCTCTGGGCATACTCTCTGGCGAGGTTTCTTATCTGTTGTGCCCTGTTGCCCCTGTGGAATCTTCACCACTCCCTATGACTGTTGTTGATAAGGCTGTCGCTCATGCTGCTAAGGTTGCTGATGATGTCACATGATGCCTAAGATCAAAACGTAAACTATCAAGGGCTTGACCAGGCAGCGGTGCTGCACGTAGGTCCTACCATGCGGTGGCTACTACACGCAGCAACCACGACCCGTAAATGCGAGCACATGGCGAAAGACAGAAGAGAGCAATAGCCGGTAGGGCCGTAGGCTGGTGCGCACATGCATCCCGATTCCGATCCCAAACACTAATGGGTCACGACTACCCCACCTCTCTTGCTGCTTTCATCCCTATCATGTGATTCTTCTCCCAAAAAAGCACAAGTCGTGAAATCCACACCAGATATAGTTACAACTGTACAACTGCCCCCAGAAAACTCCAAGGAGAGACAAAAAAAGGACACAGAGAAGTCTTTGGTCGAGTAAAACAAGATCTAATATTCAGGCAATGCATGATTCAGCAGTGGATGTATTAAGTCTAGTTGCTAGTTTGGTTTCATGCCTGGGAGGTCGACCATGGAAGCCATTTTCTTGGTACGACAACTTATGGAGAGATACAAGGAGCAAAAGAAGGACTTGCATATGGTGTTCATTGACTTGGAGAAGGCCTATGATAAGATACCGCGGAATGTCATGTGGTGGGTCTTGGAGAAACACAAAGTCCCAGCAAAGTACATTACCCTCACCAAGGACATGTACGATAATGTTGTGACAAGTGTTCGAACAAGTGATGTCGACACTGATGACTTCCGGATGAAGATAGGACTGCATCAGGGGTCAGCTTTGAGCCCTTATCTTTTTGCCTTGGTGATGGATGAGGTCACAAGGGATATACAAGGAGATATCCCATGGTGTATGCTCTTTGCGGATGATGTGGTGCTAGTTGACGATAGTCGGACGGGGGTAAATAGGAAGTTAGAGTTATGGAGACAAACCTTGGAATCGAAAGGGTTTTGGCTTAGTAGAACTAAAACTGAGTACATGATGTGCGGTTTCAGTACTACTAGGTGTGAGGAGGAGGTTAGCCTTGATGGGCAGGTGGTGCCTCAGAAGGACACCTTTCGATATTTGAGGTCAATGCTGCAGGAGGATGGGGGTATTGATGAAGATGTGAACCATCGAATCAAAGCCGGATGGATGAAGTGGCGCCAAGCTTCTGGCATTCTCTGTGACGAGTGCCACAAAAGCTAAAAGGCAAGTTCTACGGGACGTCGCTTCGACCCGCAATGTTGTATGGTGCTGAGTTTTGGCCAACTAAAAGGCGACATGTTCAACAATTAGGTGTGGCGGAGGTGCGTATGTTGAGATGGATGTGTGGCCACACGAGGAATGGATCGAGTCTGGAATGATGATATAAGAGATAGAGTTGGAATTGAAGAGAAGCTTGTCCAACATCGTCTGAGATGGTTTGGGCATATTCAGCGCAGGCCTCCAGAAGCTCCAGTGCATAGCGGACGGCTAAAGCGGGCGGAGAATGTCAAGAGAGGTCGGGGTAGACCGAATTTGACATGGGAGGAGTCTGTTAAGAGACTTGAAGGATTGGAGTATCACCAAAGAACTAGCTATGGACGGGTGCGTGGAAGCTTGCTATTCATGTGCCAGAGCCATGAGTTGCTCGCAAGATCTTATGAGTTTCACCTCTAGCCTACCCCAACTTGTTTGGGACTAAAGGCTTTGTTGTTGTTGCTCTTGCCAGATTAGTAGTATTAATTTGTCACATTAATTGTGCCAAAAATTACGGATGCGATCTGCTGTACATGCCTATTTCCCTTGGTTACCATAATAGCTTCATATGTTTCCAAATTAATTGCCTCAAGTTGCCAAAGATGGATTTGCTATTTTCACCAACACCTAATTTACAGATTAGTTATCTCTAATTGCTAGATTCGCTATATTGGTTTCCGAATTAATTGTCTCAAGTTGTCGAAGATGGATTTGATGTACTCACCTGCACCTAGTTTCCAGATTAGTTATCTCTAATTGGCAGATTGGTTGTACTAATATCCAAATTAATTGTATCAAGTTACCAAAAATGAATTTTGTTGTACACGTAATTTCTAGATTAGTTGTCTCTACTTTCCAGATTTGGTGTATCAGTTGCCATACTGGTTGCCGACCTTGCCATTCTCGTGCCTGTGCCCCCCCCCCTCCCTTGTCGAAAATCCCTAGCGCTCGTATACATGTGACTGACTGAGAGATCCCGTGGCACCTCCTAGAGTCCTAGGCCCCATTCTATCCCATCGTCGTCTAGCTCGCTGGCGATTCAGATCACCCCATGAAGTCTGAAAAAAACACTGCAAAAAACAGTGATGCAAAACAGAGGGAGAGGAGCGTGGATGGGGGTGCGCTCACTAGTGTTAGAGTTATATTATAAGTCATGTACCCCTTTGTATTTATCCCATTGTATAAGGGGTTTCCTGCATATGTTTCACATCTGTACATGTATATATATCGGCCTATGGCCTCATGGGAATACAAGTTGCTTTCCTAACATGGTATTAGAGCTTTAGGGTTTTTTGTCGCACGCGCAACTCGTGCTCCTATCGATCCACGCCCTCGTCGATCTCCCTCCTGCTCCAGCGCGCTCGAACTTCTCCAGCCGCCAGGGGTGCCCGGTTCCCCCCATCGCTAGGTCCTCCAGCTCGCCAGGGGCGCCCAATCCCTAGGGCTCCCGATTCCTCTAGTCGCCAGGGGCGCTCGCCTTCTCCCGATTCCTCCAGTCGCCAGGGCTGGCTGCTGCTCCGATCCCGTCCTGTTGCTGATTGGAAACTGGTGGTCTCGTCCCTGCTGCTCTCGTCGGATTCTGCTGGTTTTGGATCTCTGCTAAAAAAAAAGATATGTCTGCTGCATCGGGCTATGTTGCTGTCCCTCGCTGTCCGGTGATTTTCGATGGTACTAACTACACCGAGTTCACTGGCTTTATGCGCATTCACATGCGTGGCATCCGTCTCGGGTGTTCTTTCTGGCGAGGTCTGCTGTCCGCCACGTCCGGTTCCTCCGGTGGCCCCTACTCCGCCGACTCCATTGGTTCTTGCTCCGGATGCTAATCAGGCCGCCAAGGATGCGGCTAAGCTTGTTGATGAGGCTGCTGATCGTGCTTATGATGAGAAGATTTTGGCTTATGAGGAGGCTCTTCAGATTTATCATGGTGCTCTGTCTGCTTACACCCAGTGGCTTGATGATGATGCTCGTGCTGCAGCTGTTCTCACTGCTAGTGTTCTGCCTCAGTTTGCTTCTGAGTTTCTGGGTCTTCCTACTGTCTTTGAGATGTGGACCC
>NW_024111473.1:0-8804 GCF_003073215.2 Triticum urartu | reverse complement strand
TAGAGCCCAACGCCTCGCTCGGGTTCAGTTAGAGCCAACGCCTCACTCAACACACGCGCATACGTGTACGAGAGAAACGCGCATCACTCGGTCCCCGACCTCCCACCGTAACCGGGAACTCGCCGAAATTTTCCTTGCCCTTACTTCTACCACGGTTTTTTCCGTCATGGACGGCCCAAAGAATGTCATGCAGCTGCGTCTCCGGCCTGCCCAGGACGAAAAGCCCATTTTCTGTCATGATTTTTTGTCATAGAAGTAGGAGCCCACCACATCTATGGTGATACCGGGTTTTGTCACAATTATCGTCATAGAAGTGTCATATGTATGACAGAAAAAAAATTCGTTCGGCCCAAAATGTCACAGATGTGTCTTTTTTTGTAGTGGAAGATGAGGAAAGGGGAGGACTTCAACCCGAGCCAGAGTCCTTTTGATCCAGAGACCGTGATGCTATCTGGTGACGGGAGGTACCATTGCTCGATAGCCATTGGGGATGGACTCATACGTTGTCCTAGAACTCTCCGGGAGATCAAGAGGCACCAGACATGCTCCGATCCTGAGATAATGCCTCATCCACGGCCAATGCAGCTCGCCATCGAGGCTAGGGCCCAGGAGCTTCTGGCAGAGGCAAATAGGCAGGCTCAGCAGAGGGAGAGGGAGTTGGAGGAGAAGATGGTTAGTCTGTTGGAGGCGGAGAGGAACTAGAACGACGCGTCTCACCGGGCCCTATACGAGCTCCTCGTGGTAAGTTTCTCCTACATATTAGCCAAATCATGCACATAATGTTCATTTCATTACTAACTAATATGACTGACTCGTGAAAACAAAATGCGCAGTCCGTGTGCGAGGAAAACGGTCCGACGCCTCTGTCGATGCCCCAGATTGGTATAGCGGACACGGTGAGTTTCATTTGAATGGTCATTAGTTACTAGTATTCACATTTCAGTTGCATCAAGCTAACGAGACATTGCAAATGATCTTTGGTGTAGCATGCCTCCTGACAAGCATCGACTGATCCTTCTCCGTCTCGCACTGGTGCAACCCCGACCCCGACCGGCCCTTCTCCGTCTGGCACTAGCGCAAACCCGACCGGTCCTACACCTCCGTAATGACGGTAAGTTTTCTCTAGTGTTTTGCTTACAAAATGCATAAAGACCTAGACTTAGCTTTATTTCCTCCAAAATGCTTACCATAATGACCTAGACTTAGCTTATCTTCCTCCAAAATGACATAATTAGCTTACTTAGCTCCAAAAGGATCTATACTTAGCTTTGATTCCTCCAAAATGACCTATTTACCTAACTTAGCTAGAAAATGACATAACAATCTAGTGTTTTTCTTACGAAATGCATAAAGACCTATACTTAGCTTTGTTTCCTCCGAAATGACCTAAGTTAGCTCTAATATGCGAAGTTATCTCTAATATGCTTAGTTACCTAGGTTTGCTCAATAATGACATATAATTAGCTTACTTATGGAAAAACTGACATAATCAACTTACCAACTTACTTAGGTTTGAAATGGCATAAGAATCTTGGTAACCTCATATATGTCATATAGTTAGCTTATTTTCCTCAGAAATGACATAATAAGCCTAATTAGCTCCAAATTGATCAATTTACCTAAGTTAGATCCAAAATGACCTAAGTTAGCTCCAAAATGACCTAAGTTAGCTCTAAAATAATAAATTAGCTCTAATATGCTTAGTTACTTGGGTTAGCTCAATAAAGACCTATAATTAGCTTAATTATTTTAAAAATGGCATAATATGCTTAGTTAATTAAAAAATGGCATAATTAGCTAGGTTAGCTCCAAAATGACCAAGTTTACCTAGGTTAGGTCCAATATGATCCATTTTACCTAGGTTAGCTCGAAATTGACCTATTTACCTAGCTTACACTACTGCAGGATGCTGCTAACGCGTCACTATGATCAGAGACCCTTCGAGAAACTATGTGCGATGCAATAATCGCAAACGTTTGCGATGAATGATACATCAAACACGTTTCAGATTATAGTTTCGTGTACGAACTGTTTGCGATGAGACAGAACAACAGAAACAGGCAGCTAGATCAAGGTGTGTGTGGTATACGGCATACTGTTCGGTCCGATGAACCGTTTGCGATGTGTGAGGTGAACACAAACGATTCGGCGTAACAAGATGTGTGTGATACCCGACAAACATGTCGGTAATCAGAATTGTGTGCGATCATTATAGACAGCCCATACGGTCTTTTTTTGAATTGTGTGCTCATCAGGGCACAGAGTTCAACAAACCAACCTGTTGGCGATAATGTAGAAGATCTCTGTCGAATACATATTCTAACCATGTGCGATGAGATTGACAGGATAAACAGAGATATATACAGTCTGCTTAATTTAGTCCTTCTTCTTGTTGTTCTTATTGGATGGCCCCGCGACATCGTCTTGGCGAGGACGCTTCTTGCCGCTGACCGTAGGCTTTTCATCGTCGCCGCCGTCGTCATCGTCGTTGCTGTCGTCGTCCTCCTCCTCATCGTTCGACCATTCCTCCTCATCATCGTCATCGTCCTCTTCTACGTCCTCCGATGGCTCCTCGTCCATCTGGTTGTCGTCTGATGACTCCGGAGGCGGCGTCGCTTGCATGAACCGGATATAATCGAGGTCTGGGCTCGACGCCGGACTCATGGCAGACGAGCGGGATGATTCCGATGTTGACCTATCATCGGGCGCCAGACTGTTGGCCGAACTATCGTCCTCGCTATCGCTCGACATGGCTGTAGAGTGTGTGTCAGTGTGTACCGCGGCCTGCTGGGGATGATGAAGATGGTGGACACTTAAGCGGGGTATGCAAAGAAGAGGAACTGCCAATTGAAGCGGGGAGTGAAGCGGGGGTTGACGTATTATCTAACCGCTCATATAATCAACCGCAATTATTTGTACCCAGTCGCTCCAAATTCTCGAGGTTGCGCATGACTCCTTTTTTTGAGGGTTGGTTGCACATGACTCCTATTGGCTATTTGGTTGGTTTCCTTTTTCAGGATAAAAACAAGGAACGAGTTTTGGGATTATGCACCGGTACCAGTACGAACATAGTAGGGTAGTTGGCAAGCAATACATTGAGCTCTTCTTATTGATAAAGCCAATAATAATAAAACTAGAAAGGAAAAGAAAAAGACAAAGAAAAATATCTGCATGAATCTTCGCATAACATCAATGGCATATATAGGACCTAGATGTGCATTACTTAGAGCACATCTAGATGTGCTTTAGCAATACCATCAAACAAAACCCCTAATCATCATTACAAACAGCGCATAGAACATGGCTAATGCGACAACCACAACTACACATGCTAGTTCCTTCTTGTCTCTTGCTTTCATCTATTGCCTGTGATTAACTGCTTTACACTCCGAGCCCTGCCATGCCATTCTTCATCCATCTAGTTAACAAAGGCACAAGCCTACCCCTCACAAACCGGAGCAACTCACTAGAAGGCTCGTGGTTCCGATTGGGAACAATGCATGTTTGATGACGAACGGGAGATAGCTTCCTCTTACGGCCTTCAATTTTCTTCTACGTCTAACATGCACTACTACAACTGTAATGTGAAATTTTGGAAAATTCTAGGGGCCATTTGACCTTTTAAAGAGATCTAAGTGATTTTCTAGCCATTTAATGATCTAATTCCAATTTGAACTACATCTCCATGCAACGCCTAACCAAAATGGTTTGAAAAAGCATATTTGTGTACTTGTGTGCGAGTTAATTCAATGTGTAGTAAATTAGAAGGAATTTTCAAACATATTTGTCTCACGACATGGACACATGCATATGTATGCATGGAGTGACATGGCATTTTAAATCCAAAAAATTAAAAAAAACTCAAAAACACATGAAACCTTGCTTGATGTAATGTCATGCCACCAAGATGATGTGGTAAAAAATAGGTAGGTTTGACGAAAGTTTGGACACACACCATCACAAACCGGAGCAACTCACTAGAAGGCTCGTGGTTCCGAGAGGGAACAATGCATGTTTGATGACGAACGGGAGATAGCTTCCTCTTACGGCCTTCAATTTGTTTCTACATCTAACGTCCACTACTACAACTGTAATGTGTAATTTTCGAAAATTCTAGGGGTCATTTGACCTTTTAAAGATATTTTAGTGATTTTCTAGCCATTGAATGATCATAATTCAAATTTGAACTACATCTACATGCAACGCCTAACCATAACGGTTTAAAAATCATATTTGTGTACTTGTGTGCGAGTTAATTCCATTTGCAGTAAACTAGAAAGAATGTTCAAACATATTTGTCTCACGACATGGACACATGCATATGTATGCATGGAGTGACATGGCATTTTAAATGCAAAAAATTAAAAAAAACTCAGAAACACGTGAAACCTTGTTTGATGTAATGTCATGCCACCAAGCTGATGTGGTAAAAATTTTGGCATGTTTGACGAAAGTTTGGACACACACCCCTCACAAACTAGAGCAACTCACTAGAAGGCTCGTGGTTCCGAGAGGGAACAATGCATGTTCGATGACGAACGGGAGATATATAGCTTCCTCTTACGGCCTTCAATTTTTTCTACGTGTAACGTGCACTACTACAACTGTCACATGAAAGTTTGAAAAATTCTTGGGGTCATTTAACCTTTTAAAGACATTTAAGTGAGTTTCTACCCATTTAATGACCATAATTCAAATTTGAACTACATCTACATGCAACGCCTATCCATAATGGTTTGAAAATCTTATTTGTGTACTTGTGTGCAAGTTAATTCCATGTGTAGTGAATTAGAAGGAATTTTCAAACATATTTGTCTCACGACATGGTCACATGCATATGTATGCATGGAGTGATATGGCATTTTAATTCCAAAAAATTAAAAAAAAATCACAAACACGTGATACCTTGCTTGATGTAATGTCATGCGACCAAGATGATGTGGTAAAAAAATTGGCATGTTTGACGAAAGTTTGGACACACACCATCACAAACGGGAGATATATAGCTTCCTCTTACGGCTTCAATTTTTTTCTACGTGTAACGTGCACTACTACAACTGTAATGTGAAATTTTGGAAAATTCTAGGGGTCATTTGACCTTTTAAAGACATTTAAGTGATTTTCTAGCCATTTAATGATCGTAATTCCAATTTGAACTACATCTCCATGCAACGCCTAACCAAAATGGTTTGAAAAAGCATATTTTTGTACTTGTGTGCGAGTTAATTCCATGTGTAGTAAATTAGAAGGAATTTTCAAACATATTTTTCTCACGACATGGACACATGTATATGTATGCATGCAGTGACATGGCATTTTAATCCCAAAAAATTAAAAAAAATCAGAAACACATGAAACCTTGCTTGATGTAATGTCATGCCACTAGGATGATGTGGTAAAACAAATTGGCATGTTTGACGAAAGTTTGGACACACACCATAACAAACCGGGGCAACTCACTAGAAGTCTCGTGGTTCCGAGAGGGAACAATGCATGTTTGATGACGAACGGGAGATAGCTGCCTCTTACGACCTTCAATTTTTTTTACGTCTAACGTGCACTACTACAACTGTAATGTGAAATTTTGGAAAATTCCAAGGGTCAGTTGACCTTTTAAAGACATTTAAGTGATTTTTTAGCCATTTAATGATCGTAATTCACATTTGAACTACATCTACATGCAACACCTAACCCAAACATTTTGAAAAATCATATTTATGTACTTGTGTGCGAGTTAATTCCTTGTGTAGTAAATTAGAAGGAATTTTCAAACATATTTGTCTCACGACACGTACACACGCATATGTATGCATGGAGTGACATGGCATTTTAAATCCAAAGAATTTAAAAAGAATCAGAAACACATGAAACCTTGCTTGATGTAATGTCATGCCACCAAGATGATGTGGTAAAAACATGGCATGTTTGACGAAAGTTTGGAGACACACTATCACAAACCGGAGCAACTCACTAGAAGGCTCGTGATTTCGAGAGGGAACAATGCATGTTTGATGAAGAACAGGAGATAGCTTCCTCTTATGTCCTTCAAATTTTTTCTACGTCTAGCATGCACTACTACAACTGTAATGTGAAATTTTGGAAAATTCTAGGGGTCATTTGACCTTTTAAAGACATTTAAGTGATTTTCTAGTCATTTAATGACCGTAATTAAAATTTGAATTACATCTTCATGCAATGCCTAACCAAAAAGGTTGTGTGCGAGTTAATACCATGTGTAGTAAATTAGAAGGAATTTTCAAACATATTTTTCTCACGACATGGACACATGCATATCTATGCATGGAGTGACATGGCATTTTAATTCCAACAAATAAAAAAATCAAAAACACATGAAACCTTGCTTGATGTAATGTCATGCCACCAACATGATGTGGTAAAAAAATTGCATGTTTGACGAAAGTTTGGACACACACCATCACAAACCGGAGCAACTCACTAGAAGGCTCGTGGTTCCGAGAGGAAACAATGCATGTGTGATGACGAACAGGAGATAGCTTCCTCTTACGGCCTTCAATTTTTTTCTACGTCTAACATGCACTACTACAACTATAATGTGAAATTTTGGAAAATTCTAGGGGTCAGTTCACCTTTGAAAGACATTTAAGTGATTTTCTAGCCATTTAATGACCGTAATTCAAATTTGAATTACATCTCCATGCAATGCCTAACCATAACGGTTTTTGAAAAAGCATATTTGTGTACTTGTGTGCGAGTTACTTCCATGTGCAGTAAACTATAAGTAATTTCAAACATATTTGTCTCATGACTTGGACACATGCATATGTATGCATGTAGTGACATGGCATTGTAAATCCAAAAAACTAAAAAAAAACTCAGAAACACATGAAACCTTGCTTGATGAAATGTCATGCCACCTAGATGATGTGGTAACAAAATTGGCATGTTTGACGGAAGTTCGGACACACACCATCACAAAACCGGAGCAACACACTAGAAGGCTCGTGGTTCCGAGAGGGAACAATGCATGTTTGATGATGAACGGGAGATTGCTTCCTCTTACGGCCTTCAATTTTTTTGTACATCTAATGTGCACTACTACAACTATTATGTGAAATTTTGGAAAATTCTAGGGGTCATTTGACCTTTTAAAGACATTTAAGTGATTTTCTAGCCATTGAATGGCCGTAATTCAAATTTGAACTACATCTGCATGCAACGCCTAACCAAAACGGTTTGAATAATCATATTTGTGTACTTGTGTGCGAGTTAATTCCATGTGCAGTAAATTAGAAGGAATTTTCAAACATATCTGTCTCGCGACATGGACCCATGCATATGTATGCATGGAGTGACATGGCATTTTAATTCCAAAAAATTAAAAAAAAATCACAAACACATGAAACCTTGCTTGATGTAATGTCATGCCACCAAGATGATGTGGTAAAAAAAATTGGCATGTTTGACGAAAGTTTGGACACACACAATCACAAACTAGAGCAACACACTAGAAGGCTCGTGGTTCCGAGAGGGAACAATTCATGTTGATGACAAACGGGAGATAGCTTCCTCTTACGGGCTTCAATTTTTTTTCTACGTCTAACGTGCACTACTACAATTGTAATGTGAAATGTTGGAAAATTCTAGGGGTCATTTGATCTTTTAAAGATATTTAAGTGATTTTCAAGCCAGTTAATGACCGTAATTCAAATATGAACTACATCCATCACAAACTAGAGCAACTCACTTGAAGGCTGGTGATTTCAAGAGGGAACAATGCATGTTTGATGACGAACAGGAGATAGCTTCCTCTTACGGCCTTCAATTTTTTTTCTACGTCTAACATGCACTACTACAACTGTAATGTGAAATTTTGGAAAATTCTAGGGGTCATTTGACCTTTTAAAGACATTTAAGTGATTTTCTAGCCATTTAATGACCGTAATTCACATTTCAACTACATCTACATGCAACGCCTAACGAAAACGCTTTGAAAAATCATATTTCTGTACTTGTGTGCGACTTAATTCCATGTGCAGTAAATTAGAAGGAATTTTCAAACACATGCATATGTATGCATGGAGTGTCATGGTGTTTTAAATCGAAAAAATTAAAAAAATCAGAAACACATGAAACCTTGGTTGATGTAATGTCATGCCACCAAGATGATCTGGTAAACACTTTGGCATGTTTGACGAAAGTTTGGACACACACCCCTCACAAACCGGAGCAACTCACTAGAAGGCTCGTGGTTCCGAGAGGGAACAATGCATGTTCGATGACGAATGGGAGATATATAGCTTCCTCTTATGGCCTTCAATTTTTTTCTACGTATAACATGCACTACTACAACTGTAATGTGAAATTTTGGAAAATTCTAGGGGTCATTTGACCTTTTAAAGACATTTAAGTGATTTTCTAGCCATTTAATGACCGTAATTCCAATTTGCCATCTGCAGCAAATTAGAAGGAATTTTCAAACATATTTGTCTCATGACATGGACACATGCATATGTATTCATGGAGTGACATGGCATTTTAGTCCAAAAATTTAAAAAAAAATCAGAAACACATGAAACCTTGGTTGATGTAATTTTATGTCACCAAGATGATGTGGTAAAAAAATTGGCATGTTTGACGAAAGTTTGGACACACACCCTCACAAACCGGAGCAACTCACTAGAAGGCTCGTGGTTCCGAGAGGGAACAATGCATTTTTGATGACGAACGGGAGATAGCGTCCTCTTACGGCCTTCAATTTTTCGAGTGGGCCCAGCGATACCTCTCCGTCATACGGAGTGACAAATCCCAGTCTTGATCCATGT
>NW_024111472.1:0-11230 GCF_003073215.2 Triticum urartu | reverse complement strand
TCGATCGTCGGTATCCCAATACCTCGTTCAGTCTCGTTACCGGCAAGTCACTTTACTCGTACTGTAATGCATGATCCCGTGATCAACCACTTGGTCACCTTGAGCTCATAATGATGATACATTACCTAGTGGGCCCAGTGATACCTCTCCGTTATATGGAGTGACAAATCCCAGTCTCGATCCGTGTCAACCCAACAGATACTTTCGGAAATACCTATAGTGCACCTTTATAGTCACCCAGTTACGTTGTGACGTTTGATACACCCAAAGCACTCTTACGGTATCCGGGAGTTACACGATCTCATGGTCAAAGGAAAAGATACTTGACATTGGAAAAGCTCTAGCAAATGAACTACACGATCTTGTGCTATGCTTAGGATTAGGTCTTGTCCATCACATCATTCTCCTAATGATGTGATCCCGTTATCAATGACATCCAATGTCCATAGCCAGGAAACCATGACTATCTGTTGATCAACGAGCTAGTCAACTAGAGGCTTACTAGGGACATATTATGGTCTATGTATTCACACGTGTATTACGATTTCCGGATAATACAGTTATAGCATGAATAAAGACAATTATCATGATCAAAGAAATATAATAATAATACTTTTATTATTGCCTCTAGGGCATATTTCCAACACATATCAATGTCGTTTTCGGGTTGCTTAGGGCCTTGGATGAGCACTGACATCATAATGAACTTTCGCTTCATGCACAACCAAGGAGGAAAGTTATACATACATAGAGTCACAGGCCAGGTGCTATGAATGCTGCTTTGCTCCCCAAAAGGATTAATGTCATCTGCACTTAGACCAAACCATATGTTCTTTGCGTCATCTGCAAAGTCCTCCTACTTTCTCTCAATTCTTCTCCACTGCGACCCGTCAACGGGTGCTCTCAACTTCCCGTCTTTCTTACGGTCTTCTTTGTGCCACCGCATCAATTTGGCATGCTCCTTGTTTTGGAACAAACGTTTCAACCGTGGTATTATAGGAGCATAACACATCTCCTTGCCAGGAATCTTCTTCCTGGGGCGCTCGCCCTGAACATCACCAGGGTCATCGCAACTGATCTTATAGTGCATTGCACCGCATACCGGGCATGAATTCAAATCCTTGCACTCACCACAGTAGAGGATGTAGTCATTAGGGCATGGATGCATCTTTTGCACCTCTAATCCTAGAGGGAAGTCAGCCTTCTTTGCTTCGTACGTACTGTCAGACAATTCGTTGTCCTTTGGAAGCATCTTCTTTAACATTATTAGCAACTTTTCAAATCCCTTGTCAGATACACCATTCTCTGCCTTCCATTGCAGCAATTCCAGTGTGGTGCCCAGCTTTTTCTTGTCAGCTTCGCAATTTGGGTACAACAATTTCTTGTGATCCTCTAACATGCGCTGCAACTTCAGCCTCTCCTTTGTACTTGCGCAGTTTCTCTTTGCATCGGCAATGGCCCGACCAAGATCATCAGTGGGGATCATCTGAAGCCTCTTCTTCAACTTCTTCCCGCATTGCCGGCTCAGCTTCTTCCCTCATTATTGTACCATCGTATTCAGGGAACCCATGGCCAGGATAGTTGTCGTCATCCTCTTCCTCTTCATTGCCTTCCATCATAACCCCCCCTTTCTCTGTTCTTGGTCCAAATATTATAGTGGGGCATGAAATCGGACTCAAATAGGTGGACGTGAATGGTTCTTGACTTAGAGTAATTCTGATCATTCTTACAGACAACACATGGACAACACATAAAACCATCCACCCTGCTTGTTTGCCTCAGCCGCAAGCAGAAAATTACACACACCATTAACGAAGTG
The DNA here is from genome assembly GCF_003073215.2 of Triticum urartu. Classification (NCBI taxonomy): domain Eukaryota; kingdom Viridiplantae; phylum Streptophyta; class Magnoliopsida; order Poales; family Poaceae; genus Triticum; species Triticum urartu. The sequence continues at coordinate 9,411 of NW_024111472.1, read as the reverse complement.
GGGAGAACATCGGTCATCGTACATCCATTGCTGGCTCATCTTCATTACACAACACCGAAAAGACCAAATTAATACAAGTTCATACATAAAGTTCATACACACTTATTCTCATAAAACAACATACAAACTCTCTAGCTAAAGCATTTAAATGTAACAACAAATGCGATCAAGATCGCAACTAAGGTAACAATTGATCAAACAACATAATGATACCAAGCCTCACTATCAACAGCATATTTTCTAATCTTTCTAATCTTCAAGCGCATTTTCTCCATCTTGATCTTGTGATCATCGACGACATCAGCAACATATAACTCCAGTTTCATCTTCTATTCTTTAATTATTTTCAATTTTTCTTTCAAATACTCGTTTTCTTTTTCAACTAAATTTAACCTCTCAACAATAGGGTCGGTTGGAATTTCTGGTTCACATACCTCCTAGATAAAAATATCTATGTCAACTTGATGGGCATAATTTGTCATAAACACGAAATGCAACAAATAGTTATAAAAGAGAATATACCACATCCGAATCATAAACCGGACGAGGGCCGACGGGGACGGATATCATGCCACTATGTATAACAAACAACATACGGGTAAGAAAATTATACAAGTAACTATGTATCTAAATCACACAAACATGATTTTTTATATAAAAAAGATAAGAATAAGAGGCTCACCAAGGTGGTGCTGGTGACGGGACGGTGCGGGCGATCGACGGTGGTTAGGACGGGGACGGGAAGGCACTAAGTAAACCACACCTACATATGCAAACTAAGAGTTAATTTGAGCTCAAATTGCATATAAAATCAAATAAACTACCACATATAATTACTCCCAAAGTAAGACCCACAAATCACCATACTTATAGAGCATTGCAAGAGCTAATCTAGCAATGAGAGATGAAAGGACAAAGTTGCTAACCTTTGTGATCACTTGGATGGATGGGGGGCCTTCAAATCTTGACAAATTTTGGGCAAAATGAAGGATGAGCTCGAGCTTTGGGGAAGAACAGAGAGCTCGCGGGCTGGATGAAGGGTTTATATAGGAACATCTTTAGTCTCGGTTCATGATACAACCGGGACTAAAGGTGAGCCTCTAGTACCGGTTCGTGCCACGAACCGGCACTAAAGGGGTTGGTGGGGCCCCAGCCTGACACCAGCCTGCCACCACCTCTTTAGTCCCGGTTCGTGGCACGAACCGGTACTAGAGGTTCAACACAAACAGGGACTAATGATGCCTGCCCGCCTAGCCGTTGGAACTGGCACTAATGGTCACATTAGTGCCGGTTCGTTTACAAACCGGGACTAATGTGTCTCACATAAAGTAGTTTTTCTACTAGTGTCCATAAGCACGTATGACTATATATGGAATACATGCCTACATTACATTGATGAATTGGAGCTAGTTATGTGTCGCTCTAGGTTATAACTGTTACATGATGAATGCCATCCAACACAATTATCCATCACTGATCCAATGCCTACAAGCTTTTCACATATTGATCCTTGCTAAGTTACTTTTACCGTTGTTGCTGTTACAATAACTATAAAATTGCTACTATTACTATTGATATTGTCATCGTTACTATCATACTACTTTGCTACTGATCACCTTGCTGTAGATATTAAGTCTTTCAGGTGTGGTTGAATTGATAACTCAACTGCTAATACTCGTGAATATTCTTTGGTTCCCCTTGTGTCTAATCAATAAATTTGGGTTGAATACTCTACCCTCGAAAACTGTTGCGATCCCCTATATTTGTGAGTTATCATACTCATAATATTTGATATAAACTTTATGTATGCGGTTCTCCCTAGAGTCATGAAACTCCTCCACTAGGGGTTACATTTCATTCCATGGTCCCGCTTCTCCATTGCTACAGAGTGGTCGTTTTCGCAATTAAGGTCATAAGACCGAAACCAAGCATTAAGTTCAATGGATCATCGTTATCTGATGTTGTCATAGATATCTCCACCTGTAACGTCAGAGGTCACAAAGTTCCTAAACAATATGTGTTCCATGTGTAGGTCTTGAGATCATGTTGCATGGGCCCTTAAATTGGACAACACGCATAGAGTTCACCACATTATAACAACATATTAAATAGATCATACTACTACAAATTCAAATGACGACATATAGGATAGGCACATATGAATCTTACCACTCACCTACATCTCCCACACCTAGGGGAATTACTCACACATCATGAGAGGGGAATCAATCACAATAGAGAGAAAAACCATGAAAACCATATCGATAATATTGAGGGGATCCACAATGAGATAAAATGGTGCTCAAATAGTTTGATGTCAGAGGAGATGGAATAGAGATTACAAGTTCTAACCCCTCTTACAATAGTGAAGGAGGTGATGATGATGGTGGAGATGAAATGACCAAACACTACAATGATCTTCTTGAGTTCTCCAGATCTTCTCTTCTCCTATTCTAGATGGTGTGGTGGCGGCTAGGGTTCTCTTCTCCTCGTGGTCCCTTCATGAAAGTTGCTTGCATAGATGCGTGGGCACTCCAAACGACCTCTCAAACGAGCGCGTGCGGTCGTATGGAATGCCGTCTTTCACTCTGGTGCGCCTGTTGACAATGCTCTCTTGAGGAAAGTTGCTCCAATTGGCTTGATTTGCAGCAATCTCCTTTGGTTTCCTTCCAAATATGATATTTCCTGCCATCCAAAGGACAAAGTAGATTTTTCTCTCTTTTGTTGGATTAGCATTAGAAATATCTGAAGAATAACAAAAATCCAATGAAACCAAATGGAAATCACTATGAAAAACATCGCAAAATCTCGAGCCATCAGTGCACAATCAAGAAAGGTGGTCCAGCTTGAGGAGGCCAAGATCGTCACCATCTAGCTCAAGTGGATTATACGCAAGGTAAAGGTTTGTTCTTGATAGGTTTTCTATTTTACCGGTCTCATGGTGTTAGTTGAGAGACCGGGTTATAGGATCGATTGCCGTACCATCAGGGGGGGGGGGGGATCTCTAGTGAGTCGCTTGATCATATCGTTCGTAGAGAGCTCAAACCATTGCATCATATTTCTTGGTTCTTGTTTGGTTTTTTGTCAGTGTGAGTTGTGGAGCTCGTGGTCATCTTCATGACAAGCTCTAGTTCATCGAGAACGGATTTTGTTTGCATCATCTCTTGTGTTCTCGATGTTGGAGTTTATGCCGGATCTTCATTGATGGAGGTAAACACACATTCCAGCAGAGTCACCTCTTCCTTCATATTTGAAGGTTGGAGGGTCAGTGGTGGTGTTTTGGAGTGCGCTCTAACTGAAGTTTTAACTTCTTCTACATTGAACTTCATGCTTTGTTTTCCTCTATTTAGTGGTGCTAACTCCGTACAACTTCCCAAGGAAAAAAACACGGCAACCTACCCGTAGAGTAGCCCATTCCTTTTTGTGTGCATTTTTGCTATATTGTGTAGCAGATGAATGGCAATATTTGTTGCCAGTGTCGGCGTCTATCAGAAACTTAGTTTCTCTCGGGAGCATGAACAATTAATAATGAGGTGTTACAAAAAGAGTAAAGAATTTTACTTTGCTTAACATGAATAAAACCACATGTAATAGAGAAGATACAAAAGAATATTTCAACTTCTCTTCTTTTCTTAATGATTACCAATTGATGAATATATTGCATTATATTTTACTTTGCTTAATATAAAAAATATTTCAACTTCTTTTTTTTTTCATAATGTACACCCTACTCTCTTTTATCTATCTATTGGATGTATTAGGAAGGAGCACTTTCCTCAGCTCTATGAGAACTGTATGGTGTATGTTAATTAGAGATGCAAGGTCGCCATGCGAGACATCCATCATCATGGTTGAGCACTATATAAAGTGATACTATGCACTTTTAGATAAGTTTACCAACGGCTTGTTGAAGTAGTTTTGATGTAATAAAACCCTGTTTTGTTGATGTCTACTTACATAAGAAAACCCCTTGCTCTTTTCTATAACCGATTCACTCTATCGCTTGTGAACTCAACTCTTGCAACTTTATGTACGGGAACAGTTCGGTTGTGTGTGAGAGAGATAGAGAGGCGCCTATAATATCCAAACGGATGTGGTTATATTTGTTATCAAAACTATCAGAGGTGGTTCCAGTTGTGAAACCGCTTGTTGAGAAAGGTTGAGCCAGTTAGTAAACTGATAACCCACAAGTGTAGGATGTCGTGGCCTTTTCGATAAGTAAGAGTGTCGAACCTAACAAGGAGTAAAACGAATGGTGTTGTTGACCCCTCCCGGGCATTGGACAAGTATGGAATTACCGGTTTACCTCGCCCATGTCTTGGTGCTCTCTTGTTTGTGTGCCCATGATCTCGTATTCTTACCGTATATACAAGCAACATGCAAAAAGGGCCAGTAGTGGCTACACTTGCACCCACACAATACAGTAAAATCGAAAGCCTACAGTTATGACGTCTTGCATTGTCATGTATTGTCGAATATTGACATGCATAGATGAGTTCTAATAATTGTTAGGTCTCTTCACCCCATGCAAATAGTTCATTGCACTAGGTGCATCATGTATCGTAAGTGATTTTCCATTGCCAATGATGATGTGTTCAGCAACTACTAGCTAGATCAAACATACGGCAGTATATACACTCATAATATGTTTTCTCTTAATTGGCAAGAAAACCTGTATTGGCATGCATCAAATCCCTCTAATTGCAAATGTCAATCATTTTTGTACAGCAGTCTCACTCTCACAGTCATCATTTGTTTCGTGTTAGATAATCAGCCAGACCATTTGCTTAGGTTGAGTTTTCAACTAAGTTTCAGTTGTCTGAATAAGTACAGACCGTCAGCATGTACGTGTCCACACGGTTTTCGTGGTTTCAGTTAGTCTGTTAGCGGTAGCTTAGCTCACCGGAAGAATCGCCATGGGATGGGATGGATCACGTATTCTTCGTAGCGAGTAAGTAGGGATCAAAGACGTTGGGCATTGTGGGATGGCATGATCTGTAGGCTCGTCGTGTGCGACCATTTCCTCCTTGATTTTCTGCAGCTCGTTGTGAGTTCAGATGAAATAAACAGAAAGAGGAAAGCTGCTCGCAGTTCGCAGCGCAAAACCTTGTATTCCACCTCTCGATCACTCTCTATTCTCGTTGAGCTCCACGAGTTGGCAACTACATTTCGCATATACTACAAAGCTGCAACTTCTGTTCTCAGTCTGGCACAGCGTTGTACATTGCTGAAATCATACCTGCTTCAGTATATCCCTTCATGGTGTAATTTGTGTTAGAAATTTAGGGTTTCTGGTCTACCCTCTATTTCTCTGCGCTTATCCGTGATGCCGCTCATAATTTGCATATCTGAGACTAGGGGATAAGGACCTTCTTATACTGTCTTTTCAAAGAGTCCACCTCTTATACAGTTAAGATTCCTAGTCGTTACAACTAGTTTTCAGGATAAGAGTCCAGATCAAATTACCAACCATGATCATATTTGTGTGTTAACGGATTCTACCCGTTATGTCCCCGGAGCACGCGCTTGTGAGCAACGCGCCGCAATAGAGTGTAAATTCCTCTAATCACGTAGATCAACATTAGGACTGTAATCTAACTATATGATCTAGCTCCGTCCAATCACCAGTGTACCGGGCTAGTCTTTCCAATATAATAGTATATTGTATTCCACTGATAATCGACCAGCTTTCTTAAGTATATATTACTTAAGTACGTTCCAACAAGTGATAATTCCATGATAATCATTTAAAGTAATTCCATGCATAAATACACGTATAATTTTATAATGAGGTATTCCAAATATTAGTAAGTAATTTGAATATAGTTGCAGGACACATAATTCCAACAATTTGTAGCCATGATAAGATGTTTTAAGATAACATTAGTAGCACGTTTGCCTCCTTATTCACTTGTTCCAGGCATCGCAGCTAATGTTGTCTTATCACTAAATTGGTGTCAACAGGAAGACCAGGAAGATGCGAAAAGGATGTACTTGACTTGATCGAGTGAGGGAACATCAAAGCATTTCTGAGGTAGGGAACTAGGGTTTTGTCGTTGCATGATTTCTTAACTGGAATGATCATAACCCCTTTCCCTCCTTTCTCAAGGTCGTGCATTGCATTTCTAGAGAAGGGGGACAACTGTCTGAGTTGGTCTTTCAAGCTGCTTATGCCTATTTCCGTCGCTGCTGTTATCTTGAAAGTGATCACCAGCTAGAGGAGAAATGATGATTTCCTGCTTTGTTTTATCTATGTGTGGCATGTATTATGAAGGAGCACTTCGTTGCTTGTCTGGTGTATATGAGAACTGTGTGGCGTATGTTATGTTGTGTGGCATCACTCAGTCGTCAATGGTGTATCTTACCGCTGCACCAGCAGCAGCTGATCTGATGACTGATGGGCGTATCCATATCTGTTATCTAGGGATGCCGGTGGGTTTCTTTTGCTTCAGCTTCATTAATTTCGTCACCACATCAACATCTGCTTGAACAGGCCTCAAGATCAACATCACCACATCAAACGCTGGACTGGAGGCGCTTCATCATAACAAGGATTCTTCGTAAACAGGTTGACGCCGTCGGCCAGGTGAACACAGATAGCAGCGGCGACAAAGGGCCATCCTGCCGGAGGCCGCGGCGGTGACGGATGCTGCTTTTGGAGAGCTCCCGGTTAACCAGAATGCGAACCTGTGGCTTCGCCACGGCAAGTAAAACTAGGCAAATTCAAAGGGCCATCTTAGCCAAAATTACACCATGATCATGCCCGTCAAAAGCACCAGCTGAGCTGGAGCATACAGGCAACGCACGCAACAAGAACAAAAGAGGAAGAAAAAACCTCAACAAAACGAGTAGCACGAAAAGTCACACCTTTCCACGGAATGAAAAACGTCTTATATTATGTGAGCTACACATAAAATGTCTTATATTTTGCAGCTGAAATTAAACTGCAAAACGTCTTATATTTTGATACGGAGGAAGTACATCATAATCAACAAAAGATGTCCGGTGAGCCCCTTTTCTGCCCCTTGTAGCTCGACCGCACTTGTTCAAATTCCGTTGATGCGAGTTCGGATGTTTTGTAAATGGATTTGAGTCCATGCAACCATTTTTTCCTTGAGGATTCGTCCTCGTGCAACGACTCGGACGTAGAGTCGATGCTCGAGCGCCATCAGCAGAGGGTGGTGGCGGTCCTAGCTGTGAAGGAGGTCGAGGATCCAACCCGCAAGAGATCGCGAGGATCGACCGTCGGCCGTCTTTGCATCCCTCGCAACTGCCATCTCGGGAATATGATGTTGATGCAAGACTACTTCACCGACAATCCTACGTATCCGCCGCACCTCTTCCGGAGAAGGTATCGAATACGCCGATCCCTCTTCGTAAAAATTGTGCAAGCTTGCGAGGCCAATTCTTGGTTTTTTACTCAAAGGAGAAATGCCGCGGGGGATTTAGCGCATATCAAAAAATCTCGGCAGCTATGCGGGTGATTGCATACGGCATTCTGGCTAACTATGCCGACGTATATCTTCGCATTGGCGAAGATACTCTAGTTGAGTCGGTGCATAGGTTCGCCAAAGTGACCATCCGCGTCTTTGGTCCTGCCTATCTTCGTGCACCCAACGAGGAAGACACTAAAAATTTGATGACAGCAAATGAGAAGCGAGGTTGGCCCGGCATGCTATTAAGCGTTGATTGCATGCATTGGACTTGGAAAAATTGCCTGAAGGCATGGCACGGACAGTATTGTGGCAATTCTCGTGATGCAACAATCGTGCTAGAGGCCGTAGCATCCGAGGATTTATTGATTTGGCATTGTGATTTTTGGTATGTCGGGTATTCAATGATATCAATGTGTTGCAACGGTCTCATTTTTTTTGCTAGACTTGCTAGTGGTGATGCTCCTGCTTGCAACTTCCTAGTGAATGGGAATGAGTACACGAAGGGGTACTATCTTGCAGATGGTATTTACCCTTCTTGGTGTACATTTGTCAAGAGCGTCAAAAAGCCCAAAACTAGGAAGCATATTGAATTTGCAAAGGTACAAGAGGCTGCTCGAAAAGATATTGAAAGAGCCTTTGGGGTTTTGCAATCTAGATTTGTCATTGTTCGTGGTCCTGCTCGTTTTTGGGACAAGCAAACCCTGAACAATATCATGACATGTCATGTGATTCTTCACAACATGATCACCGAAGATGAGAGGGACATGAACTTGGAGTTTTTTAAAGACAATGTCGGTTGCCGTGTGAAGTCAGCTAGAGACTCTGACCGCATACAAGCATTCCTTTAGACATACCGGTAGATTGAAGACGCAAACACCCACCATCAGCTTCAGGAGGATCTCATTGAGCACCATTGGCAAAGACACGGGCCAAGGCATTGAGCGGCATTGGCAAAGACATTGAGCATCATCTAGATTTTACATTCATTTCATTTAATCCATGCGTTATCGATATCATTATTGTATTTGGGACAATTGTTGTATTGAATTATTAGTTTAATTTGGTGATTTGAATAATTATTGTAATTTGGATTCATAATATTCACATTTTATGTTATTTGAATTCATAATTCTGTGTAATATGTGAGATATGTTTCAAATTCAGAAAATGTGTTTTGCGGCCTCGCGTGGGCTGCAGCCGAACACACCCCGCATAGCAGAACTATAAAAGAGAATATTCTGCATATTCTCTTTTGCATTTCCGCTATGCGAGATCTGTTCGGCCGCAGCTCGCGCAAGCCCGCGAAACACGTTTTCCGTGAATTGTAAACGTGTTATAAGGGGTCTGCTAGAGATGCTCTGACAACATTATTTGTGCATATGAGTGTCTACATTTTATGAAGGGGAGCAAGTGAAGGAAATATGCCCTAGAGGCAATAATAAAGTTATTATTTATTTCCTTATTTCATGATAAATGTTTATTATTCATGCTAGAATTGTATTAACCAAAAACATAATGCATGTGTGAATACATAGACAAACAGAGTGTCACTAGTATGCCTCTACTTGACTAGCTCGTTAATCAAAGATGGTTATGTTTCCTAGCCATGGACAAAGAGTTGTTATTTGATTAACGGGATCACATCATTAGGTGAATGATCTGATTGACATGACCCATTCCATTAGCTTAGCACCCGATCGTTTAGTATGTTGCTATTGCTTTCTTCATGACTTATACATGTTCCAATGACTATGAGATTATGCAACTCCCGTTTGCCGGAGGAACACTTTGTGTGCTACCAAACGTCACAACGTAACTGGGTGATTATAAAGGAGCTCTACAGGTGTCTCCAAAGGTACATGTTGGGTTGGCGTATTTCGAGATTAGGATTTGTCACTCCGATTGTCGGAGAGGTATCTCTGGGCCCTCTCGGTAATGCACATCACTTAAGCCCTGCAAGCATTACAACTAATGA
>NW_024111471.1:0-9898 GCF_003073215.2 Triticum urartu | reverse complement strand
TAACTTCAGGCAGAGCAAAGCTGATGACTACTCTATAGTTCAGTGTGCCATGCTTTACGGCTTAGATTTGGGACTTCAATGACGTTTTGAACGTCATGGAGCATATGAGATGTTCCAAGAGTTGAAGTTAATATTTCAAGAAAATGCCCGGATTGGGAGATATGAAGTCTCCAATAAGTTCTACAGCTGCAAAATGGAGGAGAATAGTTCTGTCAGTGAACATATACTCAGAATGTCTGGGTACCACAACCACTTGACTCAACTGGGAGTTAATCTTCCTGATGATAGTGTCATTGACAGAGTTCTTCAATCACTACCACCAAGCTGCAAAAGCTTCGTGATGAACTATAATATGCAAGGGATGGATAAGACAATTCCCGAGCTCTTTGCAATGCTAAAGGCTGCGGAGGTAGAAATTAAGAAGGAGCATCAAGTGTTGATGGTCAACAAAACCACTAGTTTCAAGAAGAAGGGCAAAGGGAAGAAGAGGAACTTCAAGAAGAACGACAAGAAAGTTGTTGCTCAAGTGAAGAAGCCCAAGTCTAGACCTAAGCCTGAGACTGAGTGCTTCTACTGCAAAGGGACTGGTCACTGGAAGCGGAACTGCCCCAAGTATTTGGCAGATAAGAAGGATGGGAAAGTGAAAGGTATATTTGATATACATGTTATTGATGTGTGTACCTTACTAATGCTCGTAGTAGCGCCTGGGTATTTGATATTGGTTCTGTTGCTCATGTTTGCAACTCGAAACAGGGGCTATGGATTAAACGAAGATTGGCTAAGGACGAGGTGACGATGCACGTGGGAAATGGTTCCAAAGTCGATGTGATCGCCGTCGGCATGCTACCTCTACATCTACCTTCGGATTAGTTTTAGACCTGAATAATTGTTATTTGGTGCCAACGTTAAGCATGAACATTATATCTGGATCTTGTTTGATGCGAGACAGTTATTCATTTAAATCAGAGAATATGGTTGATCTAGTTATATGAGTAATTTTTATGGTCATGCACCCTTGATGAGTGGTCTATTTTTATTGAATCTCGATAGTAGTGATAAACATATTCATAGTATTGAAGCCAAAAGATATAAGTTTAATAATGATAGTGCAACTTATTTGTGGCACTGTCGTTTAGGTCATATTGGTGTAAAGCGCATGAAGAAACTCCATGCTGATGGGCTTTTGGAATCACTTATGCTTGCGAACCATGCCTCATGGGCAAGATGACTAAAACTCCGTTCTCCAGAACAATGGAACGAGCAACATGACTTATTGGAAATAATACATACTGATGTATGCGGTCCGATGAGTGTTGATGCTCGCGGGCCGGTATCGTTATTTTCTGACCTTCACAGATGATTTGAGCAGATATGGGTATATCTACTTAATGAAATATAAGTCTGAAACATTTGAAAAGTTCAAAGAATTTCAAAGTGAAGTGAAAATCATCGAAACAAGAAAATAAAGTTTCTACGATCTGATCGTGGAGGTGAATATTTGAGTTATGAGTTTGGTCTTTGATGACCCACAAGTATAGGGGATCTATCGTAGTCCTTTCGATAAGTAAGAGTGTCGAACCCAACGAGGATAAGAAGGAAATGATAAGCGGTTTTAAGCAAGGTATTCTCTGCAAGCACTGAAATTATCGATAACAAATAGTTTTGTGATAAGGTAATTTGTAACGAGTACAAGTAATAAAAGTAAATAAAGTGCAGCAAGATGGCCCAATCCTTTTTGTAGCAAAGGATAAGCCTAGACAAACTCTTATATGAAGGAAAGCGCTCCCAAGGACACATGGGAATTATCGTCAAGCTAGTTTTCATCACGATCATATGATTCGCGTTCGGTACTTTGATAATTTGATATGTGGGTGGACAGGTGCTTGGGTACTGCCCTTACTTGGACAAGCATCCCACTTACGATTAACCCCCATTGCAAGCATCCGCAACTACAACAGAAGTATTAAGGTAAACCTAACCATAGAATGAAACATATGGATCCAAATCAGCTCCTTATGAAGCAACGCATAAACTAGGGTTCAAGCGTATGTCACTCTAGAAACTCATCATCTACTTATTACTTCCCAATGCCTCCCTCTAGGCCCAAACAATGGTGAAGTGTCATGTAGTCGACGTTCACATGACACCACTAGAGGGATGACAACATACATCTTATCAAAATATCGAACGAATACCAAATTCACATGACTACTAATAGCAAGACTTCTCCCATGTCCCCAGGAACAAACGTAACTACTCACAAAGCATATTCATGTTCATAATCAGAGGGGTATTAATATGCATAATGGATCTGAACATATGATCTTCCACCAAGTATACCAACTAGCATCAACTACAAGGAGTAATCAACACTACTAGCAACCCACAGGTATCAATCTGAGGTTTGGATACAAAGATTGGATACAAGAGATGAACTAGGGTTTGAGAGGAGATGGTGCTGGTGAAGATATTGATGGAGATTGACCCCCTCCCGATGAGAGGATAGTTGGTGATGACGATGGTGATGAATTCCCCCTCCCGGAGGGAATTTCCCCCGGCAGAACAGCTCCGCCAGAGCCCTAGATTGGTTCCGCCAAGGTTCCACCTCGTGGCGGCGGAGTCTCGTCCCGAAAGCTTGCTTATGCCTTTTTCTCCACGAAAGACTCCATATAGTAGAAGATGGGCATCGGAGGGCCACCAGGGGGCCCACGAGGCAGGGGGCGCTCCCAGGGGGGTAGGGCGCGCCCCCACCCTCATGGCTGTGGTGGCCCCCTCTGGTACTTCTTGCGCTCAATATTTTTTATATATTCTGAAAACTGCTCCCGTGAAGTTTCAGGACTTTTGGAGATGTGCAGAATAGGTCTCTAATATTTGCTCCTTTTCCAGCCCAGAATTCCCAGCTGCCGGCATTCTCCCTCTTCATGTAAACCTTGTAAAATAAGAGAGAATAGGCATAAGTATTGTGACATAATGTGTAATAACAGCCCATAATGCAATAAATATCAATATAAAAGCATGATGCAAAATGGACGTATCAACTCCCCCAAGCTTAGGCCTCGCTTGTCCTTAAGCGGAAGCCGAAATCGAAAAATATGTCCACATGTGTAGAGATAGAGGTGTCGATAAAATAAAATACGGACATGAGGGCATCATGATCATTCTTAGAACAACAACAAATATATATATATATATTGTCATATGGTTTCTTATGCTAAAGTAACAATTCATTCACAATTTCAAGTATGAATCAGAAACTTCATTGAAAACTAACAAACTATAATCTCAGTCATTGAAGCAATTCAATTTATCATAACATAGGAAAGAGTTAATATAAGAGCTTTTCAGCAAGTCCACTAATACGTCTCCAACGTATCTATAATTTTTGATTGTTCCATGCTATTATATTATCAACCTTGGATGTTTTATATGCATTTATATGCTATTTTATATGATTTTTGGGACTAACCTATTAACCTAGAGCCCAGTGCCAGTTTCTGTTTTTTCCTTGTTTTAGAGTATCGCAGAAAAGGAAAATCAAACGGAGTCCAATTGACCTGAAACTTCACGGAACTTATTTTTGGACCAGAAGAAGCCCACGGAGTATCGGAGTTGGACCAGGAGAGTCCCGCTGCCCACGAGGGTGGGGGCGCCCCCCTGCCTCGTGGACAGCCCGGAGGTCCACCGACGTACTTCTTCCTCCCATATATACCCATATACCCTAGTGATCGAAAGTATGTCTAGAGGGGGGGTGATTAGACTACTTGACCAAATAAAAACTTAACCTTTTCCCAATTTTAGTTCTTGGCAGATTTTAGCTATTGTAGGACAAGTCAAGCAATCATCACACAATTCAAGCAAGCATGCAAAGAGTATATTGGCAGCGGAAAGTAAAGCATGCAACTTGCAAGAATGTAAAGGGAAGGGTTTGGAGAATTCAAACGCAATTGGAGACACGGATGTTTTTCCCGTGGTTCGGATAGGTGGTGCTATCCTACATCCACGTTGATGGAGACTTCAACCCACGAAGGGTAACGGTTGCGCGAGTCCACGGAGGGCTCCACCCACAAAGGGTAATGGTTGCGCGAGTCCAGGGGCTCCACCCACGAAGGGTCCACGAAGAAGCAACCACCCACAAAGGGTCCACGAAGAAGCAACCTTGTCTATCCCACCATGGCCATCGCCAAGGACTTGCCTCACTAGCGGTAGATCTTCACGAAGTAGGCGATCTCCTTGCCCTTACAAACTCCTTGGTTCAACTCCACAATCTTGTCGGAGGCTCCCAAGTGACACCTAGCCAATCTAGGAGACACCACTCTCCAAGAAGTAACAAATGGTGTGTTGATGATGAACTCCTTGCTCTTGTGCTTCAAATGATAGTCTCCCCAACACTCAACTCTCTCTCATAGGATTTGGATTGTGGAAAGAAGATTTGAGTGGAAAGCAACTTGGGGAAGGCTAGAGATCAAGATTCATATGGTAGGAATGGAATATCTTGGTCTCAACACATGAGTAGGTGGTTCTCTCTCAGAACATATGAGTTGGAATTGTGTATGTGTTCTGATGGCTCTCTCCATGAATGAAGAGGAGGTGGAGGGGTATATATAGCCTCCACACAAAATCCAACCGTTACACACAGTTTTCCAATCTCGGTGGGACCGAATCAACAAACTCGGTCGGACCGAAAAGGTAAACCTAGTGACCGTTAGAGATTTTCGGTGGGACTGACATGCAACTCGGTAGGACCGATATGGTTAGGGTTTGGGCATAACGTAATCTCGGTGAGACCGATTACACAAACTCGGTGAGACCGATTTTGGTAATAAGCTAACCAGAGAGTTGGTCAGGCAAACTCGGTGGGACCGATTTGCTCTTTCGGTGAGACCGAAAAGTTACAAAAAGGAAACACTGAATTTACATTGCAATCTCGGTGGGACCGATTCGCTCTTTCGGTGAGACCGAAAAGTTACGAAAGGGAAACAGAGAGTTTGCAATCCCATCTCGGTGAGACCAAGATCCCTATCGGTAGAACCGAATTGCTAGGGTTTGGCAGTGGCTTATGACAAGTGAAACTCGGTGGCGCCGGATAGAGAAAGAATCGGTAGGACCGAGTTTGGCTTAGGGTTTAGGTCATATGTGGATATGGGAAAGTAGTTGAGGGTTTTGGAGCATATCACTAAGCACATGAAGCAAGAGGCTCATTAAGCAACACCTCATCCCTCCTTGATAGTATTGGCTTTTCCTAAAGACTCAATGTGATCTTGGATCACTAAAATATAAAATGAAGAGTCTTGAGCTTTTGAGCTTGAGCCAATCCTTTGTCCTTAGCATTTTGAGGGTTCCACTTTCACATCCATGCCATGCCAATCATTGAGCTTTCCTGAAATAAGTCATCTTGGAATAGCATTAGCTCAATGAGCTATATGTTGTTATGAATTACCAAAACCACCTAGGGATAGTTGCACTTTCAATCTCCCCCTTTTTGGTAATTGATGACAACATATAGATCAAAGCTTCGACAAATGATAATAAGCATGAAATATATCGTCGCTTTGAGAAGTATGTGACAAGTAAGAGCTCCCCCTAAATTTGTGCATATTTAAAATTTGCTTTGGACTGCAAATGCACAAGGAGTTAGAGTCATGGGTTACTCTTCCATGTCACATACATCTTGGTGGAGCGCTTAAAATGATAAGAATGAAATACATGCACTCATCACCAAGAATAGTGAATGATCACATAAGATAGATAAGATGATAATAGCAAACATTAAGTGTAGCTTATGATCAAACACATGATCATCAAGTCTCACAAGCATATCAAAGTAACTCAACCAAAAGCAAACAATCCACCAAATAAAGCAAGAGAGAATAAAAGCAACACTCTCTCTCTCGAAGCCTATGATCTATACATTTTCTCCCCTTTGGCAACAAGTTACCAAAAAGTTCCTAGAAAATGCATAGTGCTAAGTCGACACTCAGGCTTGATCTTCTGGTGGTGGTGGAGTCCGGAGCACTCCAAGGACGAAGCCTTCTGTAGACGTGGTTGGAGTTGAGGCTGAAGTGGATGCTGGAGCTGGTGGAACTGAGGCTGTAGCTGGTGCAGAAGTGGTGGCTCTGGTGTCAGCAACTGGCACTGCATGTGATCTCTGAGCTCTTGGCACTCTGGCAAATGCATCAGTTGTAGTCTTGCCTCTCCTCTCCTGCATGTCATCCTGAAGTTGTTCCACTGCAGACTGAATCTCTGTTACTTTGACATCCAAGTCATAGAACTTTTGTTCCATGATCCTCTCTAAGCTCTGCTGATTCTGAGTGAGGGTGGCCAGTCCTTGCTCAATCCTCAGTGTGGATGCAATCAAGTAACCAAGCTGCTCTTGTTTGGTTTTCAAGAAATACTCAGATGCCTCCTCTTGAGTTGGCATCTTGGCAGCTTTCTCCTTCCTTGCCTTCTCCTTCTTTGCTTGTGCTTGTGCAGATGATGGTTCATTCTCAGTCATAACAACTTGATTATCTTCAAAATCTGGACGGATGGGCAGGTGTTCCTTGTCCAATAAGTATATGCCCGTGCCCATCTTGGAGTTGATGAGCTCCTGAATCTGTGGGGCATATCCACAGCTCCTCTTCTGATCTGCTGCAGTCCTCTTGATAGTTTACCATGAGGCTCATCACCTTGAACTTCTGTGGCACATCAAATATATGAAGCAAATTGATCGCATGGCCTCTGATCATCTTGTGATCACCTGACTTGGGCAAGAGAGTGTGCCTCAAAATCCAATTAATAGTTGGCAGCCCTGACAGAAGATAATGCACTGAGCCAAACTTGAAATCAAGTGCTTCATTTGGAATTTCCTTGTACATGTTGGACATAGAGTTGTGGTCCATCTTCTTCTTGGCATATACATCCAAGTCATCTTCATGCTCCTCTGGGGCATTTGATCAGCTGAGCCCACTCAGCAACAGTAGATTGGTACCTCGTACCTTCAGACATCCATGTTATCCTACCATCTAGATAAAAGTGTGCTGTGGAGTAGAACTGCATGATAAGCTCCTCATTCCACTTTGTGAGCTTCTGCCCAACAAAGTCAGCTACTCCACAAGCATTGAAGCTGTCATACACTCCAGGGTAGTGTTCTTCATTGTCCTTGATGTATTCCCAGTCGACCCATCTCATGTCACAAACTATGGGATTCTTGTCTAGCAGCATTGTCTCATAAAAGTCCTGCTGTTCCTTAGTGTGGAACCTGTAGTCAATAGCAGTCCTTCTCCTTGAAGCATACAGATCTGCTTCTCTCCACTTCCTGAGCCCTGAGTCTCTCCTGAGCTTCATGTCCTCAGCCACAGGATGAGCATCATTGTGGTCTGGGATCTTGGGCTTGAGCTTTCTCAGAACATGCTCTTCATCATCTTCTTCAGCAGCTTCAGGCACTGGGGCCTTGTTCTTTTCAGTTGCAGGTATGCTCCTCGTATTTCTCTTTGGAGCTGTCTTGACCTTTGATGCAGCCTTGGGTGCTTCCTGGCTTAGATGCAGTAGCCCCTGATTTGATAGCATCACCCATTAGCTTGGGTGCCTTAGGTGCTGGTGCAGCAACCTCTTCTTCTTCCTCTTCTTCCATGATGGAAGCCTTTCCAAGCACTCTGGCTACGGTCTTCTTGACCCTTTCCTTCCTCTTCTTGCCTTCAGCAGCAACTGGCTCTATGGGAGTGGGCTTTCTCAGTTGAAGCTCTGGCCTTTGACATAGGCTGCCTGCCTGCTGGCCTTTTGACTTTCATCCCTGGCTTTGTGCCTTGAGCTGAGCCATGTTCCTTCTCAAGCACTACTCTCTTTGAAGTTGCTTCCTCTTCTGCCACATAATCCTCATCATCTGATCTGAGGTTCTCTTCTTCTCTGTCTGGTGGCAGCTTTAGGCAGATTGCTAGGAGTACTTCTGCTGCCATCATCTGAAGAACTTGAGGGACTAGTGCCCTCACTCATCTGCACTTGCTGTTCTGACATGTTCTGGCTATCACTTTGGTCTGACATGATGAACAAGCTGACTGCTGACCCTGTGAATAGTTTATAGATGAGGTAGAATAGATGAGCATCACAAAATGCAGAGATTTTTGCAAAAGAATGACTCAAAAACTTATTTTAGTTTCCCACTGAAATCATCTCGGATCTACCGATTTTCAAACTCGGTGATACCGAAGCAGTTTTGGAACCTAAACTAGTGAAACCGAGTCACAGTTCGGTGCACCGAGACTGCTAGGGTTTCACAGAGTCCCAAAATCCGTCCACCGATTAGTAATTCTCGTCAGACCGAGTATTTACTTGTGCAATGGCATGAGCCAAACGGTGGGACCGAGTTTTCAACTCAGTGGGTCCGAGATGGTTTCGGCGGAAACCTAACCTAGAATTTTCGATCCAAAACTAATCTACGAACGCATTGACTAAGATAGGAGTGTTCAATCATGGCCAAGAATCATAAGAACACAATGTGCTAGGAATCGGACGGGGAATAGCACTGTGATCAGTCCATACCCTAGTTCGGCGGAGACTCGCTACGGGCAGGCGGGTGAATTCCCTTTGACGGCGATGGAGACCAGCGACTGGAGGCGGCTGGCGGCGAGGAGACGATCCGGAGACCACGATGCAGAGCAGGCTATCGCGCGGCAAAGGGGTTCGGAGAAATTTCCAAATTTTTGCCCGTGACTATATATAGCCCGACCCTGTCGGTGTGACCGAGTGGAACAACTCGGTGGCACCGAGATGCAAAACTGTATACAGTTATTGCAACTCGGTGTGACCGAATGGTTCAAATCGGTTGCACCGAGATTCGAAAATTCAGATCAACTTAATGATCTCGGTAGGACCGAAAGTAGGTATCGGTCAGACCGAGAATCATAAAGAGGTTTTGGAAGTTTAAGTCTATGACGAATCGGACTCCGAGCGCTCCTCACACAGAGTGGTTCGAATCTGACTTGATCAAATTTTGTGATGTAGCATGAATAGAGTTTGAGATAGAAAAGCATAGATAGCTAGAGGAGGTTCTTAGGCATTCTTGTCCATCCACTTGGCAAAAGGAAATAAAACCAAACAATCAAAACAACAAGTGGATGTCCTCGAATGAGTAAAATATGCAACCAGCATGCTCACACAATAAGATGGCAAATGAAATATGTGACAAGGCATGCACAACCAATTCTAGCATCTATCAAGCAATTTGCGATGACAAGTCATCTATATATGAGTATATTACTTAGGAGTCAAGTGAGAACACTTGATCATAGGTCATACTCATCGTTTAAGCTCAAGTGGGGTTACCACTTTTACATAAAGCATTGTTGTGTTCACATCTTTAGAGTTGCTTTAGCTCAAGTCTTAGAGTAAAGCTCCCCCTAGATGTGATATCCCCCCTTAGAGGGATGAACTAACCTCGGGTTTTGTCGATGATGACTCATGTAGATGTTGAAGATGTGGATGCTCAATGTTGATGTAGATCACTTGGAGCTATCCATTTGAGTGAATTGCACTTTCAATACCTACATGGGTTAGTCCCACAAGGAACAAACAAGGATATCCATAGACATAGAGTGATGCACACACAAGATGATGTCCATGAAAACTTTTAGGTTACCTTGTCCCTTGTCTTACCAACAAGAGGGTTTGTGACTCCTTGAACTAGTGCAAGATGTGGAAGTTGGTTGCACTTGTTCTTGCCAAAATTATAAGAGCGAAGTATGTTGGCGAAGTCACCCTCAAGAACTCTCTAGTTCTTCTTCTTTTGGATCCACACATCTTGATGGGAATCCTTGGAGTTGTAGTCGTACTTGATGAAGTGGAACTTGAAGTAGTCTTGGGAATCCACTTGACTAAGGTCTTAGGAGCTTCTTCAAATGCATCAATTTCCTCTTGAAGCTTGTCC
>NW_024111470.1:0-11401 GCF_003073215.2 Triticum urartu | reverse complement strand
GCCACACGACCTGTGAGCGGGGCTACACTGACGAACAATATGAAGTACGTAAATAACAACATTCACAATTTTATTTTATTACCATCATTTGTGTTGAGTTTCATTCATTTATATATATATATATGTATTGACCCCCTTCTTCAAATTAGATGTTTCGGAAGCTGGATGAACTCCTAGCACCAGCTCGCATGCGAGCAATTCAAGAGGAATTGGCGGCATTCTTTCTTGACCACGTGATCCCTGAAGACGGAGAATACTATGTGGACCCTGAGTCCGTATGATTATATTTGTAAGAGATAATTATTGTATATATGTAGCCGGCATTGTCGGATAGATATATGAGAACTTGTTGTTCGACCAATCTCTCGGAGAAGGAGAGGTGGTCGATATCACTTCTCTCTGTATGCATATATGTTCATGACGATCTTCTGTTTCCTTTGTTTGCTTACTAGCTAGCTACGTGTCTAGTCCTCTCTATACGTATGTATAGTACGTAGCGTCGACCAAGCACGGACATAAGAAAGGACACTTCTCTCTATTAATTATAGCTAGCTAACACAATATATGAAACACCTAAATTAACCCCCCAAAACCCCCAACCCCCCCTTTCAAAAAAAAACAAAGACCCCAACCACAGAAATGCTGACGCGTGGATGCCTATTGGTCCCGGTTGGTGCCACCAACCGGGACCAAAGGGTCTCCTGCCTGGGCTCCGCGCACAGGCCACGTGGAGGCTCATCTGTCCCGGTTCTGGATTGAACCAGGACTAAAGGGACAGGACATTAGTACCGACCCTTTAGTCCCGGTTCCAGAACCGGGACAAAAGGCCCTTACGAACCGGGACAACAGGCTCTTTTTCTACCAGTGAGTTGAAATACGGGAATAGAGGAAGCACTATATTTTGGGACGGAGGGAGTATAATTTTGTGTCCTTTTATATCCTAAAGAAATATGATGGAGTTTGGTCTTAAGTTTATTACAGACATTGGACACTTGTCGCCCACAAAACCTTCATCTTCTTTAGACCATATATTTTCTAGGATTTGATCATGCATTAATTTTATATGAGTACATGAGGGCATTCATTTTCTCCTGGCAATGAAGAGTATCCATGCATTGTATTCTATTTTGAAATATTTGTAATTTTTAAGCCGCATATATTACATACATATTTTTTCACTAAACTTCATCAGATAACTGACATAGTTTTCTATTTATTTTAGTAATGATGAAATTTAAAACAAAATTGTTTCGAATATGGATTCTAGCTATTTTCCACTGGCAATGCACAGTGTATATAAACATATATACTTGTGTGCGCACATGCGGTCTTTTTCATGGAAGATATAGAGAGGGCCAGCTTAATTTTTTAAATTCACCAAAAGTAGAGAGATGTGTATAATTTTAACAAAAATAGAGATCTGTATATTTATCATGCCTTGGAATAGGATTGAAGTACCAGGAAATTCCAAGCCTGCAGCCAATGGTATGAACCACTCCAACACCAGCCATATGCATGGCATGGGTGCTTCATGCAAAAAACTGTTAACTAATGTGACAAAATTGTACCGCCCAAATCTAAAACAAACACGCAAACTAATAACCCAATCTCTGGCATTTTTTTTTACTGTAGACTTGCTTGACTCTATCACACCTGCTGAAGAGAACGTGCCACCATCTCAAGAGTCGATGCAAGATTTATCTGCTCCAAACAAGGACTCTAGGAAGCCTGCTGAAGACAAAGAAAATGATCATGAAGTTACATACTTTTGTGAAACCTGTAGTGCTCAGTACCATGCCAACGCCTTTTGGATGTGCTGTGACATATGTGACCAGTGGTTCCATGGCAAATATGTGAACATAACTGCCATTGAAGCAAAACATCTCAATGAATTCAAGTGTGCTGACTGCATCGGCGAAGAGATCGGAGAGTAGGATATAATATGTGCACGCGTCCTTTATTGTTGCGTATGCAGTCACCGGCCCTTCGTATGAAAAATGCTTAACTACAAAGGTAGTGAGAGAGGCATTACATTCTTTTTGCATTTGGTTGGGATATATTCAAGAATTCATGTTACAATGTTAACCGGATAATGTAAGAGAAGTATGTTTTTTTAAATTAGCCCAGATGAGCGCTTCTATGCTCTTTTAATATTTGTTTGCAACAATCTTGAAGAGCTCCGAGGCATTTAATTGCTGCAAGAACAAACTTCCACTTGTCAAATGTAGTGTAGACGTGTATAACGTGGACTTAAAGCTCCTCAAATATTAAAAATAGAGTATGTGAGCTTTAGAGAAAAAAATGAATGAATAATAGTAACATAAAGTTATTTACAATGATAAAAACAATTCATCGAACAATGACTATATGAGGAACAAATTTCTGCGCAACATGTGAAAAAGCTTGCAGGGCCTAGATCTTGCTGGAATTTTATCTATTTTGGGCGTAGCCCAATAGCAGGTTCAGAAATTCCTAATAAATTCTAGAAGCCCACGCAGCCCATTCGTGCGAGGCAAGAGGTGGAACTAAAGTTTAGTCCCACATTGCTAGTTTAGAGGGAGTTGGACCTCTTTATAAGGGAGGCTCTTTCTCCACATGTATGAGGATGAGAACAAGAGAGACATCCACGCGCGGTCCTCCTCCGCCACCCGCCTCGCCACGGTTTGCGGGAATGAGCCGATGTCTAAATTTTTGCCATGCACGACGGGATTTTTGCTGTAGTGGAGATTTAATGCGAACGGTGCACCTCTTCGCCTGCTGCCTGTTCGTTTCGTCTCCCTCGTTCTCTTAAGCTCCCGGCGCAGCCTCTCGCCTCCTTCTCTTGCACCTATAAAAGGGAGGTTGCTCCTCTCAGAGAGACGCACCAGAACCTCTTCTTCCTCTCGCCACAAGTTCCCGAGCACAGCGCTGCTGCTACGTTCTTCCCCATCTTGGCTTGTGGCGTGCATCGCAGGTCGGGACAGTAGGCCTCCGAAACCACACCTCTTTGAGTCGTATACGGGAGAAGGGTGATAAGGTTTTTGGGTAGCACTTCGCGCGACTACTGACTTCTTCGTCACGGGCGCCCCGGACTCCGACGACTACTTCCCGGACGACGACTTCTTCCTCGACGTCGACAACCTCCTCGACGACATGGCTGGAGAGGACACCGACCCCAAGTCCAACGCTTCTGCTGCTGCTGTCCCGTACGCGTTCTTCCTCTTTCTATTAGAGGCCCTCCTACAGTTCCTTGTTCTAGTGTTTGCCCTAGATATGTTAGACTCTGTTTCATATATGCAACTTGCTATACTGTTTGCTCTAGATGTGTTTAGTTATAGTTCATATATGAAGATGTTGTTTACCTTCTCTTTGTCAAATCGCATGACTTGTTTTATCACTGCTATACTAGTCGTGCTTTATCTAGTATTTCTTTTAATAAAATCATTCGGTAAATTGCTCATATTTCCAACAATCCAAAAACCTTATTATAGGCAATTTAAACCAAGTGGTTTTGCTGCTTCCATGAGACCTCATATGTTTGAGGGTATCCACTATAAGAGGTGGCGCATGAGAGCAGTCTTATGGTTTCAAACCATGAGTTGCTATGACGCCACTCTTGGCAAACCTGAAGGGGAGCATGATGCCCAACAGGAACAAGCTTTTCAGAAAATGGATACTCTGTTTAAGGCTGCTCTCTTAAGTGTTCTTGGTGAGAACATAGTTGATGCGTCAATTGACAATGGAAAAGATGTGTGGGACGCACTCGAGGCCAAGTTTGGGGTCTCGGATGCTGGTACTGAGCTGTACATCATGGAGCAATTCTATGATTACAAGATGACTGAAGAGCGCTCCGTAGTTGAACAAGCTCATGAGATATAGTCATTTGCTAGAGAACTTGAGAACTTCAATTGTATGCTATCGGACAAGTTTGTTGCCGGGGGTATCATCACTAAGCTTCCTCCTTCATGGAGGAACCTTGGTACCTTACTAAAGCATAAGATACAGGAGTTTTCCATTCCGGATCTCATTTGGTACTCTTGATGTGGAAGAAAAGGCGAGAGCAAAGGGCACACGTGCTCGAGGTATTGATGGAGGATCTAGTGCCAATCTGGTACATAAGCAGAACTTCCAGCCCCACAAGTTCAAGAACAAGGGAAAGTTTGATGGGAAGAACAAGGCTGTGCATCACAAGAACTACAAGAAGAAGAATGACAAGAAGAAAGGTGTTTGTCATGTGTGTGGGGATCTTGATCATTGGGCTCCTAGTTGCCCTAATCGCTATGAAAAGCGTCATCCTGGGAAAGGCGGCAAGACCGCTAATGTTGTCATTGGAGACAATGACATGAAGGATGCTGGGTATGGTATACTTTTCTTTCAGTATGTCATTCTCCTGATTGGTTGATTGACACGGGTGCTAATGTGCATGTATGCGGTGATATTTCCAGGTTTTCGTCTTATCAGACCGCATAGACTTCTACCGTGCTGATGGGCAATGGTTCAAGTGCTTCTGTTCGTGGTGTTGGCACGGTCGATCTGAAGTTTACTTCGGGGAAGATCGTGTGGCTGAAGAACGTGCATTATGTCCCCTCCGTCAATAAAAATCTTGTTAGCGGATCTCTTCTGTGTAGAGATGACTATAAGCTTGTCTTTGAGTCGAATAAATTTGTAATATCCAAGTATGGAACCTTTGTTGGTAAAGGATACGAGTCAGGAGGCCTGTTTCATTTATCCTTGTCAGACATTTGCAATGAAGTTGTTAATCATGTTTGCAACAATAGTGAATCAAATGTGTGGCATTCATGTCTTTGTCATGTTAACTGTGGTTGCATGTCACGACTAGCAAAGCTGAACTTAATCCCTAGTTTCACCACTGTCAAGGGATCTAAGTGTCATGTTTGTGTGCAAGCTAAGCAACCTCGTAAGTCTCACACGACTGCGGATACGAGAAATCCTGCACCACTAGAGCTCATACATTCAGATCTATGTGAAATGAATGGTATTTTGACAAAAGGTGGAAAGAAATATTTCATGACGTTAATTGACAACTCCACTAGATACTGCCGTGTGTATCTTCTGAAATCTAAGGATGAGGCTTTGAACTTTTTCAAGATCTATAAAGCTGAAGTGGAAAACCAACTTGATCGGAAAATCAAGAGGCTTAGGTACGACCATAGTGGAGAGTATTCTTCCAATGAATTTGATGCTTTTTGTGCGGAACATGGTATAATCCATGAGAGGACGCCTCCCTATTCACCTCAGTCAAATGGGGTAGCCGAAAGAAAGAACCGCACTCTAACTGATTTGGTTAACGCCGTGTTAGACACATCGGGTCTCTCCAAGGCATGGTGGGGGGAGGCGATATTGACTGCATGTGTCCTAAACCGAGTTTCCACAAAGAATAAAGAGATAACTCCATTCGAGGAGTGGGAGAAGAAAAGATTAAAACTCTCTTATCTACGAACCTGGGGTTGTTTGGTGAAAGTCATTGTGCCAATTCCAAAGAAGTGCAAGCTTGGACCAAAAACTATGGATTGTGTTTTCCTGGGATATCCTTTTCATAGCATTGGTTGTAGATTTTTAGTTGTAAAATCTGAGGTATCTGACATGCATGTCGGTACGATCATGGAGTCGAATGATGCGACTTTCTTTGAAGATATTTTTCCCATGAAGGATATGACTACCTCATCTAATCAGGAGATGCCTAGTTCATCGAATCAGGAACCAGTTACAATTACCAAACCTACCATTTCGACGCAACACTTTGAAAGTCCTGTGGAGGAGAACAATGAAGTTCCTACTAGGAGCAAGAGACAGAGGATTGCAAAGTCCTTTGGTGATGATTTTCTTGTGTATCTCATAGATGACACTCCCAGCTCTATTTCAGAGGCCTATGCATCTGAAGATGCTGAATACTCGAAGGAAGTGGTTCGTAGCGAGATGGATTCTATCTTGGCGAATGAAACATGGGAGATAACTGATCATCCTTATGGGTGCAAACCTATAGGATGCAAATGGGTATTCAAGAAGAAGCTTCGGCCTGATGGTACTATTGAAAAGTACAAGGCTCGTCTCGTGGCTAAAGGTTCTACCCAAATGGAAGGTGATGACTTCTTTGATACTTACTCAACTGTGGCTCGACTAATCACTATTTGAGTTCTACTTTCACTACCTGCCTCACATGGTCTTCTCGTTCTTCAAATGGATGTTAAGACTGCTTTCCAAAATGGAGAGTTGGACGAGGAAATTTATATGGAACAACCAGATGGGTTTGTACTAGATAGTCCACTACTAGGAAAAGGCTTGTACATAGAAGTTTACCAGTAGCGCGTATTATGGACCCCACGCTACTGATAGTTACAAGTAGCGTCTGTTACAAAGCGCGCTACTGGTACAACATAGTAGCAGCGTTGGTTTTTGGAGGCCACGCTACTGGTAAGTTTGCCATAGCACACCACCCGACCAAAAAATATTAGCAGCGTTTGTTGTCTAACAAGCGCTACTGTTAAGAAAGTAGCTGTAGCGCCCGTGCACCTAGAAGCGCTAGTGATATTTCTTCTATGGGTAAACTTATACCAGTAGCATTGTTTTTGTACAAGAGCTATAGCTAGTTTTACGTACCAGCAGATATTTTGGCTGGCACTCATAGCAGTAGCGTGCTTTGGCACCCCGCGCTACTGCTATGGTTGCCACCCACCTACCACCTGGGTTTAGAGGAGCGGTTGGCCTCCCGGACAAGTCAGGGGGCCCCCTCTTCTTTGTGCCCTCCCCCACCACCCCCCTCTTCTTTGTGCCCTCCACCACCACCCCCTCCATTAATGCCCTCCCTCCCCCTCTTCTTTGCCCTCCACCCCTTCCATTAATGCCTTCCCTCTCCTCTCCCACTATCTCCCTAGATAGCTCTGTCTCTCTCTCTCCCTAGCTAGCTAGCTAGCTAGTTAGAGCTATATATATAGAGCTACTAGGTAATTAAGAAGAAAGGTGCTTGATATCCCTCTCAAGACATAGGTGAGCAAAAAAGGTGTTTGTGTGGATAGGATCGCAACTATATATATATGGGCGATATGAGAATATATATACCAATTTGTGTGTGGCATCATCTGAGTTTCCTACATTGTGTATTTGATGAAATAATGTGGGTGACATGAGTTTCCTATGTTATGCCGAAATGTCGATTCAATTCCGTTTCGGCGAATTTCGGGCATGCAAACTCAATATGTCCTATATTTAGGGAAGGTCATGCCGAATTTTTGAATGAATTTGATCCATGCATGCATATATACGTGTTTAAAATATTTGCTTGGCGCACAGGTGATCATGAAGGTCAATGGAAGGAAGGTGGAAAGATACTGGCAATCCGCTGTGGATGACATGTATGAAAAAATACTGAAGGATGTTTTATGTCCGTGTCGAAAATGCAAAGGAAGGGTCAGGATCGACCCCTTT
Organism: Triticum urartu; assembly: GCF_003073215.2. Classification (NCBI taxonomy): domain Eukaryota; kingdom Viridiplantae; phylum Streptophyta; class Magnoliopsida; order Poales; family Poaceae; genus Triticum; species Triticum urartu. The sequence continues at coordinate 3,979 of NW_024111470.1, read as the reverse complement.
GACGGTGGTAAATTCAAGGCAAACCTTCTCATGCATGGTTTCATGCATGGCCATGCTCGGTGGATAAGTGATGATGATGAGGACGTCGACGGGGCAGGAAATAATGACATGGGGCCACCAGACGAAGAGATGACCGATTATGTGCCCGAAGAGGAAGACTGCCTCGGAAATGTCGATGGTGAAGAGACAGTTCAAGGCGGAGAAGACGCGGACACGCCACCATCTTCGTCGCTGCTAAGTTCAGCCATGCGGGACCCACATGTTCGAGACCTGCTTCACAAGAAGACGACTAGCGACATAGCTGCTTCTAGAGAGGAGGCCAAACTAGCGCAACTGGAGGTAGACTCGATGACTCCTTTGTATGATGGTTGTAATAATCCCGAGGTGACCCGCTTGAGTTCCACACTAGAACTTCTAAAGATGAAGGCAAAAAACAAATGGACAGATACAAGCCTGGATGAGCTTCTGAAGTACCTAAAGAAGATTCTGCCCGCGGGAAGCCTGTGTCCTACTAGTGTCGAGGAGGCAAAGAAAATCGTGTGCCCTCTTGATCTGCCACATATTAGATATCACGCATGCATCAATGATTGCATCATATATTGGAACGAGCACGCTGAAAAAACCATCTGTCCAAAGTGCAATGCTTCATGATATAAAAAGGCCGGAAAGAAAGCTCTATAGAAAGTTGTATGGTACTTTCCGATCACTCCGCGTCTACATCGGTATTTCGTAGATCCTAAGGAAGCAAAGCTTATGCGCTGGCACGCGGAGAGGGTGAAGCCAGATGGCGGAGATGAGACGAAGCTGAGACACCTCGTAGATGCTATCCAGTGGAGAGCATTAAATGCTGAATTTAATTTTTTTCGCAAATGATCCAAGGAACATCGTGCTTGGCGCTAGTTGTGATGGCATGAATCCATTTGGCCACCAGAACACCAATCATAGCACATGGCCCGTGTTTGTATGGATGTACAACCTCCCCCCTGGTTGTGCATGAAGGAAAAATACATACACATGGCTATGCTTATTCTAGGTCCGAGACAACCGGGAAATGATATAAATCTGTATCTCGGGTTACTGAAACAGGAGTTACAGACCTTATGGACAACACCGGCCAAGACATGGGATGCAAGCAAAGGAGAGTATTTCTATATGAGAGCCGCACTGATCACGACGGTGCAGGACTATCTCGGTTACGGCTATCTCTCCGGCCAGGTGTGCCATGGATATTGCGGATGCACGAGGTGCATGGATGATACAACTTCTCTGCAGCTATCCAAAGATGGCGGTTCTTCGAAAATCATGTACATGGGGCATCGAAGATAGCTCGAGAAGGATGACCCATGGGGAAAGCGTGGAGATCTATTCAATGGTAAGGCTGAGCATCGAGGTCCTCCATGTAAGCGTAGCGGTGCAGAAATATATGAGTTATAACTGGGAAGAGTGCCCCGCGCCAGGAAAGACGAAGAAAAAGGCGCCGGAGCCCCTACTGAAGGTATGGAAGACGAGATCTGTTTTCTGGGACTTGGAATACTGGCCCATACTCGACACGCCTCATAGCCTTGATCAAATGCATATCACAAAAAATATCCTTGAGAGTTTGCTTGGAACATTGATGAACATGCCGGAGCGGACAAAGGATGGGCCGAAGGCAAGAAAAGACTTGGAATTTTTGAAAATTAGGAAAGATCTCCAAATGCCCAGTAAAAGGTCATCAAAGGAGACCGAGACGGAAGATAGGGGCAAAAAAGTAAACAAGAAGGAACAACAATATTGCCCCCCTCTTGCTTCACCTTAGATCCGAAGGAGGTCAATCAATTGTTCAACTGCCTTGCCGGAATCAAAGTTATTTCCGGATACTGTGGGAAGATAAGCAGATATCTGGACACTAAGAAAAAAAGGTTCAATGGGATGAAGTCTCACGACTGTCATGTGATGATGATGCGGTTACTCCCGGTTGCACTTAGAGGGATTATGGACACACATGTGCGTGAGACGCTTACTGACCTATGCCACTTTTTTTATGCTATCTCTCGAAAGTCGATCAGTGTGAAGCAACTCCATAGGCTACAGGAAGAGTTCGTTGTCATACTGAATGAGCTAGAGATGTACTTCCCGCCCGCGTTCTTTCATGTCATGGTGCATCTATGTTTCCACATCGTGGACGATATCATCGACCTAGGGCCGACATTCCTGCATAGCATGATGCCGTTCGAGAGGATGAATGGGGTCATCAAAGGATTCGTTCGTAACATGTCCCGTCCAGGTGGAAGCATAGCCCATGGATATCTGACCAAAGAGTGCATCTCTTTCTGTGAGAGCTATCTGACCAAAGACCGTGTTGTTGGTTTTCCCGTCAACAAGCACTGTGGAAGGCTCAAAGGCGAAGGTCACACCAACGGTCATAGGGATTTGAATGTGTTACGCTCGGGCCAACAAAACGACATTGACAGGGCAAACTTAGTAGTGCTACAACACCTAGATGTGCTAGAAGATTTCGTGACACTTCACAAAGAGACCATCGCAAAGAAATACCGTGACTGTTGGGTGCATAGGACGGACGCTGAAGTTATTAGAGAGCACAACTCCACTTTCGTGCGTTGGTTCAAATAGCGAGTTCTAGCTAATCCCCCGGAAGAGGGTTGTCCGAACGGGACACTCATATACGCCTTAGCACATGGCCCCTCGACCAACCTCGCGACTTATCAAGCATATGATATCAACGGACACACGTTCTACACGGAGGAGAAAGATATAAACAGTGATGACCAAAACTCAGGGGTTACGATGGAAGCCATGAACGGGAATGTAATTGAAAGATATTACGGAAGGGTCGAAGAGATATGGGAGCTTAACTACTCTGGATTGCATAGCGCGATGATGTTCCGTGTCAGATGGGCTAAAAATGTACACAGAGAAAACTGACATTTCACTACCATGTGTATACCCGACTTCGATGATAGCGGAACCGTCAACGCCATCGCCAAAAATGAGCCATGGGTACACGCTTAACATGTGACATAATGTTTCTTCATAACTGATCCGATCAATCCCAGTCGTGTTGTCGTGAGGAGAAGCAGAAGGAGCATCGCCGAAATGGATGGAGTCGCTAACGAGGAAGACTATGACCAGTACGGTGATCTGATGTGGGAAGATGATGCTGATGACGACGAAACATATGTCCAAAGAAGAATGAAGACTACATCACTTACGAAAGATCGTAATCCCTGGAGAAGGAAAAGTCATGACCATGGGCTCAATTATTCGACAATGAACAAAAGAGGGAAGAAGATCAGTCTAAAGCGTCGTCGTCGCCCAAGATGACAAACTAATCCCAAAGTTTGTGTGTCTTTTTTGTATACCGGTGTTACGGTCAAATCATGTAAAATATATTACACTAATTATTATCCGGAGGGTAACAGTGGTATTGCTCTAACGACAGACCAAATTAAAGGAAGGAAAGTGCAAAAGAAAGATAAGAAAAAGAATAGTGCAGATGAAAGAAAAAGAAGAAAAAAAGAAAAAGAAAGGAAGTTTTGCAAAATGAAATGAAAAAAAAGAAAAAAGAACTAATAAGTTGTGGAAACTGAAATGAAAGAAAAATAAAAAAGAAAAAGGAAGGAAGTTTGTGGAATATGGAAAAGAAAAAGAAAAAGTAAAAGAAAAAGAATAATAAATATAAAAAGACAAATAGAAATAAAATAAAAAGGAAGAAAGTTTGTAGAATATGAAAAATAAAAAGAAAAAGAAAAAGTAAAAAGAAAAAATTTAGTAGTAGCGCGTTTTGGCCTGGGCAGCGCTATAGCTAAGAAAAATAAAAAAAATAAAAAGGAGTAGTACGTTTTGGCTTGGGCAGCGCTATAGCTAACTTAGCTATAGCACGTTTTCCAACACGCGCTATAGCTAAGTTGCCTACAACACCGTCCGCTAGATCCTATCTCTTTCCTCTCTCTCTCTCACTCTTGCTCGAATCACCTTT
>NW_024111469.1:0-10487 GCF_003073215.2 Triticum urartu | reverse complement strand
CCCCCCCCCCCCCCCCCCCCTCTTCAAGATTTCCCTCCTGCACACATCGACACCGATGAGTAGGCAAGAGACGCTTCTTCTTTCGTTCAGCCGTACACGGCGATGGCGACTCACGTCCTCCTCTTCTCCAACCTATTCCCCACCTCCTTCGAGCTGCACCAATGGCTATGAGTTCGATCACCACCTACTCTCTTCTCGTTCTAGCTAGATATGTGAGCATGTGGTAGGATTAGATCAGTGACCATGTTGCAACATTGTATACTACCGATTTGTGAGAATGTGGTGTTGTAGTAGCTAGTGGTGATGGATTTGTAGCATGCTAGTTGATGTTGAGGTAGCTACTGTTTTTTCCATGTCGGTAATGATTGGTATCATGCTAGTTGATGTGCGGTAGTGTGTTGAACTTCATGGTATGCTTTAAGATTTAAGAACAGTCATATGGTGGTGTGTTGAAGTGGATGATCTGCGTGTACTATGCTTAAGAACAGTCATATAGGGGAGGTTCCAGCACTGTCGCACATGACAGTGAGGACGAAGAGAAGCGCTGCTTTCTTCGATCCCGGCTGCTATGTACTTAGTACCCGTTCCACTACTGGAAGTGGCAAAGATACAAACTTAATTCAACTGCATATGTTCACAATTTCAGTAGATAATGCAGAGCATGTTCGCAAATTCAGTAGGTAATGCAGACTACTCTGCTCTAAACACTCCGTGCATGAGGATATGCTGATGAACAACTGTCGATGGTTGCAGCCTGAAAAAACCCAGCAGCATCCCGCCAATAAGCCTGTGGCCGGACTGACATTGCCTTCCTTGACGAACAAAAGGCCCAATATTAATTACAAGGTTTTTCATTTGCTCTATGACCAGGCAACGGCTTTTGAAGGGTCTTGTTGTTGAAGATGAGCAACTAGTAACTGGAGCAAGCAGAGCATGAACCAGCAATTCTTCATGGGAAGATGGTCCTGAAAAGGAGACAGGAACCAGAAAAAAGGAAACTTTGAAAGGACATGCTCCTGTACAGTGAATGGTCCCATGAAAACAGTACAAAACAGTAGAATTCGATTGTAGAATACTCGTGGCTGTCGAGCGGCAGTCAAGTGGTAGGCGCGAGATGGACCGTTGGATCACTGAAGCGTTAACTGAAGGTGTTGGCCATATAACTGAATAAAATTACAGTTTATCTTTTCCAGGCATGATACTATAAGGTTTCAGATTCTCCGGCAAACATCAACAGACTCATTCAAAGTTGTCATTTATGGTCATTGACACCACTCCATCCATCCGGATGTGCTTGTGAACAGCTGTCGACGGTCGAAAACCTGAGAGAAATATTACACACTTATAAGCCTTTCGCCGGACTGACATTTGCCTTCCTTCATCAGGAACAAAAAGAAAAGGCGCAATATTACACGCTTTTCATTTCCTCTGATGAGGTTGACCAAACATAAGCGGAGTTCGCAACATACTCATTCCATCAGAACTCCACCGTCCTGCGGGGCCATGCAATCCCATCAGACTCGTCAGAGTCGTGGTCTGAGGATAAAGAAAAGGCTGAACAAACCAAACCAGAGTTAGTAAGACTGTAAATACAGAAAAAGTGACGTTCTCCAAACACAAGTGGAAAGACAAGGCAGCAAAGGAGGTTACAGTCTTACTCGTAATCATCTGTTAATATTTTCTTCGGGTTGTGATTAATCGCTTGCCAACATGGATATCCAACTGTTTGACAATACTTCATAAATTCATCATTGCAGAAATCAAGTGTAAACTCCTCAAGAGACTGCGGCAGTGTTGGAAGTGAAAAGATACTCAAGCATCGAATAATCGACAGTTTTTTGAGTGACGTGAGATGCTCCATATTGCCTGGTAAGGCGTCCCAGCTACAGCACCAAATCTCAAGTACACAAAGATGAGGGAAAGCCTCAAGTTCAGGAACAGGTCCCAGTTGACCACAGGAGTGTAAAATAAGTTGTTGCAGGTCCTTTGGGCCACAATTTTGCTTGCACACCATCCAGTCTGGGTACCTCAAACCTTCGTAGCCAATGATTTCCAATGTTTCAAGGCCAGTGGGAGGACACAGACCCTCAAGTACCTCTGCTCGGACTTCTAGACTGCACCTTGTGTCATCAACATCCCATATCAATACCAGTACTGTGAGCTGTTCCTTGGCAGTTAGATTGGCTTCAAGAGCTTCCTCCTTGCTTTCAACATTGTCAAGACCACAGATCCTCAGGGTGCCACGAAGCTTGTTTAGGTCTCTAAGCTGCTTTACCTCATACCCTTGTTCATTTCTTATTATGAAGGTTGGTATAGTTTGGAGTGAGATCAGTCTGCCTATATTAGAGCATTGGACGGATATGTGCCGCAAGTTGGTAAGTTGGTCAAAGGAAAAATTTCAAAACATGCTCTTACCAAAATTTAGCAGCTGGATATGGTTGAGTTTAGTTAGTGTGCTTGGTAAAACTATTGACTTGTATGAGTAGCCCATCCTCAAAGCAAGATACCGCAAGTGCTTTATAACTGACTAATAGATTTTGGAACCAAGAAACGTTTACGTTTCTTGAATACTCGAGGTATCATCATATTCTACACGGATAGTACCCTCAGTTTTGGCACCCTCTTGCATATACTCTCAATGAAATCTTCTCCATTTTTTAATGAACATCAAAATGATAAATAATTAGAGTGCGTAAATGTTCAAATCTAAGGATCTTCTCACTAATCAATTCCCAATCATAATTCTGAACCAACAGATGACGAACATCTTGAGGAACATCTTTCCAGCCTTGTGTTTGGCTCAAATTCTGGATTATAAAGAAATCACTTCCAGAGATCTTGTTTGCTAAATCACGTAACAGATCATGAATTGTAAAGCAATGATTTCCTTCTGGTTGCACAAATGAGCATGATACTAACTCTTGAATGTAACCCTCAGCTACATCTTCCATATCCTCAAATGCACAACTGGTCTTTACAAACCCTTGCGCATGCCACTGGCGAACTAAGTCAACCCTTCTCAACTTAGATCTTCTAGGGAAAATGTTGCAGAATTCAAAGCATCGTCTGATGTCCAGATTAAGCTGCTGATAGCTCCACCAAAGAGCATCCATGGTATCATTCAACATCTCAAGATTTGCAGTATTTGTCCAAAATGCAATATTTGGGTTTGTCCCAAGCCTTCCGGCCACATATTCTCAGGATGCCGTTAGAGACCTGTGCCGCCAAATAATGCCCTTTCCTGGAAGTGCAACGGGCTCATCAACATCATGATGCCATTAAACTCAACCGTCCTAGGGATGCCCAGCAGCCATCCAGCAGGTCTGGATCGCGCCACCTCACTTATCCACGGCCTCCTTGTTCTCTCCATCATGCCTCCTTTTTCTAAGATTATCTCTCCTAGCTAGTCCTTTATATACTAGAAAAGGGTCATTCATCCGCGTGCGGTGTGCGCGTGTGACTTTCTCTCCTCCGTGGTCTCACGGTAGTATTTCTTCCACATGGCGCCGTCTCCGACACCGTGCACGCGTCCATATGACAGTCGAGTCTCCACCGGAAGTCCTTTCAATATGTTCAACGCCCGGTTGAATGGAGTATCCCATTTGGGCCTCGCCAACGCCTCAGATGGCGAGTTGCTTTCGGCCGCAATCCTGTGCTGCTCTCTCTACAAAAGCACAAGAATCGTTTACAAATATGACAAACGTGCAGTCGAATTGATCAGAAACTAAAATTACCAACAGTCTCATGAACTCCGTCGTGACCGGGTTCGTCTCAAAAACCTTCTTCACTGGGTCCCAACAGTGCCGGGCCCAGAGGATGTCACGCTCCTGCGGGACGGTGAACTCCGCCAAGGGGTCTGGGATGCCCAGACTCTCAGCTTCTGCGTCCTCCTTGGCCCATATGGACCTCTTCCCGTGGTAACCACGGCTTCTGAGGTGGTGGCACCCAATGTTCCTCTGTTGAAGCCCCTTCATGTACTTCCACTTTTTTTTGGCAGCTTCGGCCTCGCAAGCCGCCTTGAATATTTCAAAGTGCTCTGTCGTGATTGTCGGATTATCCTTTACAATCTCGGAGTAGAGTTCCTTTTTGTTGACGATCCGATGTCTCACCCTTGCTTTCGAGGCGGCCAACGCGTTGCTAAACTTGCTCATGGCGTGTTCGTTTATCTTCTTCATTGTCGGGTCCTTATCTGGATCTTTATAATCATTTTCATTCCGGCTCGGGAATAAGAATATCTGGTGCAGCTTCTTTAGGAGGGAGGGCCTCATATTATCTATCTTCTTTAGTTTCTCATTGTTGATGGTGGCAGTTGTGCGTACGATGCAACCTATTTGATTGCCGTAGCACGTGCGCGCTTCCGCGGGCGCGTTTGGCTCAAAATTGCCGTCATCCACCTCCGTGACCACCAGTCTAGTAGTCATGTGCTTGTTAGGAAGCCGTTGCCTCTTTACTTTCGGTTCTATACTGGCTCCACTAGTCTCGGCGCTGGTCTCAACTGTCTCAACACGGGTCTCGATGCCGGTCTCAGTCTCAGCGCCGGTCTCGATGTCGGTCTCAGTCTTCGATGTGACAGGTGGACCCAGCAACATCAACTGTTGATCGTCGGCTTCCCTCAAAAATTCCTCTGCCGCCAGGTACACGTGTCGCAGTCACCAGAACCCTGTCCTTCATCGTTGCTAGCCATGTTTCCTACGATTAAATCTAGCCAATTAATTCTAAACCTAATAAAATGAATAATGACATAAAAAAAGGCCTATGCTTTGCAGGAATGTTGACTCCTTCCCGGTGCGGCAAATCCAGGTCACTCGATATGTCCTAGTTTGTAGCACAAGTCATGCCGAAATTCACGAAAAATTTCGGCATATCTTTTTCTAAAAAGTGGACAAATCAAGAACCTGCAATTTGCCGGAACAGAAATGAATTAACATTCCGGCAAAACATAGGCCACTCGGCTTCATTCCCTGGAAACAGTGTTCAAATATCCATCTTCGACACTGCAACATATGTCTAAATATACACGAGTAACCACATGTCCAAATTTCATAAGCTAATTCAAAAACTAAGTGTAGAAGAAAATTCATTTAAATACTAATAGAACAAAATTAAGTTTACTTTAGTGCTCTATAATGATGAAATGAAAAAAAAATTCAGTTAACTACTAATTTCATTCATTTAGGTTATTCATTTAACTTCACCTAATTAACCTACTGTACCACTACTACTAGCAGCACTACTAACCTAATTAACCTACTACTACTACTAGCAACACTACTAACCTACTGCCCTAACTAAAAAGCATCTAATTAACATCTACTAGTACCACTACTGCCCTAACCTAATTAACATCTACTAGTATCACTATATACTACTAGCAGCACTGCTACAACATTTTCTTCATATTTTTCTTTAAAAAAACATTTAAGATAACAAAAACCCTAATTAAACCCTACTGCCCTAACTAACTTTTGCTGTAAACCAAATTTTTTGTTCTAAACTTAATTTTGCTCTAACATCTACTACTTAACATCTTTTGCTCAAAACTAATTTTTTGCTATAAACTAAATTTTGCTCTAAACTAATTTTTGCTCTAAAATGCAGAAAGAGAGGAGGGGTGGGGGCTTACAAAGAGGGGAGAGACCATGGGGGGAGGTGCTCGGTGACGGAGGCACGCACGCACGCATCCACGCAGGTACGCACGCACGCACGCCGGCCACTAACCAGCTAACTACATGCAACTGACTCCTACATGCCGTCCAGCACTTATCCACTCAACTGATCCATTACTTGCATGCATCTGGCGAATGACCTCATCCATGCACTCCAGGACTCGGCCGCTCAAGTGGCCCAAAGAACCGGTTTTCATAAAATCTTGGAATTTTGGATTTCTTGCGTATGAAGGGATTCAAACAAAATTTTGAATCCAAATATTTTTTTGCATCACAATTTTATATCTTATATCTTATATATTATATTTACTAATCGGAGGCACCATTGAAGCCTCCACGTTAATTGTAGATAACAGATAATATTAGCTTTTAGATGATAATCATGCGGCTAAGATTACATGGTAGGAAAAGAGTCCTATTTCTATATGTAGGTGTTGATCTTCCCGCGAAAAGAAAAACAGCCATATAGGTGATTAAAAAATACACAGCCGTACATGAATACATAAGTAGGATTAGATTACTGAAATGGCTTCTTGGTATAGTACTTTACAGCAACGCCTCCTGAAAACTGCTAAAACATAAGGCCCTGAATTGATCACAGTAGCTGCAACAACGATGCCAAGAAATCAAAAGGCAGAGAAGGAACTACTAGATGAAATCCACTACTGCTGCTACTAATTAAGAGTCCAACAGCGTCCCAGCTACAGCATATATGTAGCAATGATTTTCTCACACTGAATTAATAGCACTTACTAGTTTTAATGAATTCTCTCACACTGGATAGGACGTACTACATACTGATCCTAATGGTCAAATTAAACAGTAGGGTCATATAAGTCTGGTCCACTCTAAAAATGGCAGTGCACAAACAAATATCAGAAACCACACCAAGCCAACTGCAGAGAGCTTTTTTTAAAGGGAAATATAATAATATCATGAAGATACCAATTACACCTAACCTCTGCACCAATAAGATATCACAAAGGCATCAAGAATGCACACAACCCGAAAAAACAAACAAAGGCCTTGCCACAGTGATCAACTCCTGAGAAGATAGTACACATTTCATTTCCTACGGGTGTTTATTGCTTTGAGAAATGTCCTATGTTGTATTGGGTTCCTTATATTGTACCCAGATGGAACCCAAAATGTAACTTCCGACTTTTTTTTAGACAAATACATTCTGACTATGTAGTTTCTTTTTCAGGGCTAATTCTGACTATTTGGTAAAAAAAATCACGAGTCCATAAATATTTTGTTTTTTTAGAAACACCTGTAATTTTATTTATACTCATGTAGTCGCACCTAACACGGTCGGTCGTCTCGTGCTTGTAATACTCCTCCATCATAGTGATTGTGCCTTCGTGCGTCTGTGGTTTTCTCCCGCAAGGATTTTCACGTAAAAATCTGTGTGCTCTTGTGTCTCGTTTATCTCGTTTTTATCTAACAAATGTGAAGGTCTTCTAACACAAAGTTTCCCCTCCATTCGTCATTTTCGAAATGATCAAGAAAGATGCAGCCCTTTGAAAAGTTGCAGGCGTGAAGCACTTGGTTAAACTAATGACGGGAGAGTAATGACTTATTAATAAAGGGGATCAATGTAATATCACTCTAACTTCTTCTTAGATAATGGGTGAGGCAAAGTTTTTGCCTCCGTTTCGAAAATAATAATAGGTTAGGTGTTTGGTCATCTTGGCTTATTTTCACCGGTTTTGGCAATTTTTTCTTCACTTTATTTTAGCTTCCTTTGTGAGCATGTATTGAATCTTAGACATTTTTTGATCTTTTGCTTAATAAATTGGTTGCATGCATCACTCTGATGCAGAGGCCTGAAATGATACAATCCACTTTTTTAAAAAAAACATTCATTCCTAGTCGTACCAAGACGTCCAACTTAGCTAACTACCAAACCAACAATCAATGGCGTACAATAATACGTCAAGCAAGTGGTGAAGCGATCGAGGACCCAAGACCACGTGGGTCTAATTTCACCGCACTGCAGGGAAGGTGACACTGTACTTCTTCCACAACGATACTTCTTCGTGAAGGACAAACTTGGCTGCTTTTTGTGTTGACCAAGCAAACGACGTACTAGCTCGACGGGCCAAACATCGGACTGGGTCCTGTGGCAGCCACTTTAACCAGAAAAACTAAATTTATGCAATCTTATCTTAGCGAGTAGTAGTAGTAATTGAGCTTTTTGTCAAGTCTATGAATCCTGCGTCGGCTCCCGGTTGTCCGTTTCTTTCAGGCTTCTCGGCTACCATCAAGGATGACATCCTAACTTTGTTCCTCGAATTTTCTAGAGGAACCCTTGATGTAGCCCGCCTTAATTATGGGATCATATCCTTGATCCCGAAAATCCGAGGGGCTTCGGATATTAGGCAATTTCGGCCGATTACCGACCCAACGTAATCTTTCGGATTTTGGCTACGGGGTACGCCACTAGGGCGGCCCTTATTGCTTCTAGGATCCATCACCTGAACCAATCGGCCTTCACTAAAGGCAGATTTATTCTGGATGGGATCCTAGTCTTTCATAAAATCCTTCATGAAGTTAGGCATAAATGCTTCCGCGCGGTCTTCTTTAAGATGGACTTTCACAAGGCTTATTCAGTACATTGGTCCTTCCTTTGGGAGGTAAAGTTGAAACGCGGATTCAACCTCCATTGGGTTACTCGCTTAATGCAATTAGTGACCAGTGAACGCACGGCGATTAACATCAACGGAGAGGTGGAGCCATATTTTCCTGCTGGTCAGGGGGTGTGTCAGGGAGACCCCCTCTCCCCCTTCCTTTTTAACCTGGTGGTTGACGCCTTGGCTACAATCTTGGACTTGGCCAGGCGGGCTGGCCACATTAGAGGTATCTATCCCTATCTCACTGGAGATGGGGGGCTCACGCATCTTCAGTATGCGGACGATACGATTCTGATGGTGGAGGGATCTGATGAGGATGTCCAACACCTCAAGTTCTTGCTCCTTTGTTTCCAGGAGATGTCAGGGCTTACTATAAACTTCGCGAAGAGCGAGGTGATGGTGCTTGGATACTCCGCGGAGGAGGCGAATAGTATAGCTAACCACCTCAACTGTTGCTTGGGATCCTTCCCGACAACCTATCTTAGCATGCCGATTAGCAAGGTTGGAAAAAGCGGTAGGCGTAAGCGGGGCGGTTGGCCTTTTCCTAGTGCCTAGGCGGTGCCTAAGCGCCCTAGGCGCGGCCTAGGCGGCAATATAGTTTTAACTCAAAGTGTATCTGTGATTTTTATGTGGGTGTTGATATTAATTTAGGGCATATGAATAAGTTTATTGCTGGCTACTCCCACTGGAATATAACCTGCTTGGCATATCTGTGCAGTATGTGGCATGATTTCTTGCTTGGATAGGCAATTCCTTGCTTTCCCTAGCTAGACCTCCATTTATGCCCTAGGTGAGGCGTTTGGCCATTGCCTAGCGCCTAGGCGTGCCTAAGCGCCTCCTAGGCACTGCCTTTTCCAACAGAGCCGATTAGTGATGTTCGCCTTCAGGAAAAGGACCTCCGCCCTACGGTTTCCAAGCTCCAATTCCAGGCAGAACCGTGGCAAGGGCGGTGGCTCTCCAAGGCAGCACGGGTGGTTATTATGAACTCATCCCTTATTAGCTTGCTCATGTATATTATGGGATTCTATAGTCTAGATGAATCCCTCCATCAGGAGATCGCCAAGTACCACTCCCGGTTCTTTTGGGCGGGAGAAGGGAATAAGCAGAAATACCACATGATCAAGTGGTCCGAGATCTGCAAGACCAAGGATCAGGGTGGCGTTGGTGTTATCTCCTCGAAGTGTATGCATATCGCTCTTCTCGCCAAGTGGATGTGGCGCATAGAGACGGGTGCCGGCGGTTTGTGGTTAGATATTATCCGCACAAAGTATCTGCGTGGACAACCTCTCGCCTTTGCCCCCCGGGTTGGGGGATCCCAGTTCTGGCAGTCAATTATTCAATTGATGCCGATCCTCCGGGTCGGCACGTCGATTGTTGTGTGCTCGGGATCCAATACATTATTCTGGCTGGACAGATGGTCGAGAACCAGACCGTTCGCGGAAAGATTCCATGCCTTATTCTCGATTTGCTCCCACCCACATCTTTCGGTGGAAGCGACCCTTCATGACATAGGCACCATCTCCTTTCGTCGCACCTTTAGGGAACTTGGGCGAGAGCAGTGGGACGAGCTTTTGGAGTGTGTGGCACTGCACACTCCCTCACTTGAACCAGACTCTGTTGCGTGGCACCTTGAGCCGAGTGGGACATTTTCCACTAAGTCCCTATACCGCGCGATCTTGCTGACTCTGGGTCCCAATAAACTTACGGTACTATGGGAGATCAAGTTACCACTTAAGATATGTATCTTCTTGTGGCAACGGGTTTGTGGCCGCCTGCCTTCGGGCACGGAGGTCCAGAAGCGCAATGGCCCGGGTGATGGCCTTTGCCCCTTATGTGGAGTTCCGGAAGACTCCAGCCACATCTTCTTCCGGTGCCCGGCGGCGCGATTCCTATGGAGTTGCTTCCGGGATGTCGTGGGTGGGACATGGTGCCATGATAATCTCCCAGACTTGTTCAGGGAGGTCCTATACCCCCCATTAGTAGGCCCTCCCTTTGGGTAGCAGTGGGTACCCTGGCGTGGACCCTCTGGAATTGTCGTAATAAACTAGTGAGCAAGCACGTGATTCCTTGTCGTGTCACTGATGCCATCTTTAAAATGTGTGGATTTCTACAACTCTGGAGACAGCTTAGCAAGCGGCGTGATCGTGGCTTCATTGACTCCATCGTCGCAGGACTTCGCTCTTCC
>NW_024111468.1:0-13123 GCF_003073215.2 Triticum urartu | reverse complement strand
GGGCCCTTCGGGATAGGTGGCCCCACCCGATGGACCCCCGGGACCCTTCCGGTGGTCCCGGTACAATACCGGTGACCCCCGAAACTTTCCCGAAGGCCGAAACTGGACTTCCTATATATAATTCTTCACCTCCAGACCATTCAGGAACTCCTCGTGACGTCCGGGATCTCATCTGGGACTCCGAACAACTTTCGGGTTACCGCATACTAGTATCTCTACAACCCTACCGTCACCGAACCTTAAGTGTGTAGACCCTACGGGTTCGGGAGACACGCAGACATGACCGAGACGACTCTCCGGCCAATAACCAACAGCAGGATCTGGATACCCATGTTGGCTCCCACATGCTCCTCGATGATCTCATCGGATGAACCACGATGTCAAGGATTCAAGTAATCCCGTATACAATTCCCTTTGTCAATCGGTACGTTACTTGCCCGAGATTCGATCGTCGGTATCCCAATACCTCGCTCAATCTCGTTACCGGCAAGTCACTTTACTCGTACCATAATGCATGATCCCGTGACCAACCACTTAGTCACTTTGAGCTCATTATGATGATGCATTACCGAGTGGGCCCAGAGATACCTCTTCGTCATACAGAGTGACAAATCCCAGTCTCGATCCATGTCAACCCAACAGACACTTTCGAAGATACCTGTAGTATACCTTTATAGTCACCCAGTTACGTTGTGACGTTTGGTACACCCAAAGCACTCCTACGGCATCCGGGAGTTACACGATCTCATGGTCTAAGGAAAAGATTCTTGACATTGGAAAAGCTCTAGCAAACGAACTACACGATCTTGTGCTATGCTTAGGATTGGGTCTTGTCCATCACATCATTCTCCCAATGATGTGATCCCGTTATCAATGACATCCAATGCCCATGGTCAGGAAACCGTGGCCATCTATTGATAAACGAGCTAGTCAACTAGAGGCTCACTAGGGACACATTGTCGTCTATGTATTCACACATGTATTATGATTTCCGGATAACACAATTATAGCATGAATAATTGACAATTATCATGAACGAGAAAATATAATAATAACCATTTTATTATTGCCTCTAGGGCATATTTCCAACACCCTCGCCCCCACCATGGCGATAGTACATCACATTTATCAGCTTTGTTTACAACAAAGCCTGTAGCTGTTAAAGTTCTTTCAAACTTCTCGTGCCACTGCTTGGGTGCTTGCTTAAGTCCATACAAAGACTTCAGCAACTTGCACACTTTTCCTTCCTGGCCATCTACTACAAACCCATCTGGTTGTTCCATGTAAATTTCCTCATCCAACTCTCCATTTAAGAAAGCAGTCTTAACATCCACTTGATGAACGAGAAGACCATGCGAGGCCGCTGGAGAAAGTAGTACTCGAATAGTGGTCAGTCGAGCCACAGGTGAGTAAGTATCAAAGAAGTCTTCACCTTCCATTTGGGTATAACCCTTGGCCACGAGCCGAGCCCTGTACTTTTCAGTAGTACCATCAGGCCTTAGTTTCTTCTTGAATACCCATTTGCACCCTATAGGTTTGCACCCATAAGGACGATCAGTTATCTCCCAAGTTTCATTTGCCAGGATGGAATCCGTCTCACTACGGACCGCTTCCTTCCAGTAGTCAGCATCTTCAGATGCATAGGCCTCTGAAATAGAATTGGGAGTGTCATCTATGAGATACACAAGAAAATCATCACCAAAGGACTTTGCAATCCTCTGTCTCTTGCACATAGTAGGAACTTCATTGTTCTCCTCCACAGGTTTTTCAAAGTGTTCCATTGAAATGGCAGGTTCAGTAATTGTAATTAGTTCCTGATTCGATGAACTAGGCATCTCCTGATTAGATGAGGTAGCCATATCCTTCATGGGAAATATATCTTCAAAGAAAGTCGCATCATTCGACTCCATGGTCGTACCGACATGCATGTCAGGTACCTCAGATTTTACAACCAAGAATCTATAACCAATGCTATGAAAAGCATATCCCAAGAAAACACAATCGATAGTTTTTGGTCCCAGCTTCCGCTTCTTTGGAATTGGCACATTGACTTTCGCCAAACAACCCTAGGTTCATAGATAAGAGAGATTTAACCTTTTCTTCTCCCATTCTTCGAATGGAGTTATCTCTTTGTTCTTTGTGGGAACTCGGTTTAGGACATGACATGTAGTCAATATCGCCTCCCCCCACCATGCCTTGGAGAGACCCGATGTGTCTAACATGGCGTTAACCAAATCAGTTAGAGTACGGTTCTTTCTTTCGGCCACCCCATTTGACTGAGATGAATAGGGAGGCTTCCTCTCATGGATTATACCATGTTCCGCACAAAAGGAATCAAATTCATTTGAGAAATACTCTCCACCATGATCGGACCTAAGCCTCTTGATCTTTCGATCAAGTTGGTTTTCCGCTTCAGCTTTATAGATCTTGAATAGTTCAAAGCCTCATCCTTAGATTTCAGAAGATACACATGATAGTATCTAGTGGAGTCATCAATTAACGTCATAAAATACTTCTTTCCACCTTTTGTCAAAACACCATTCATTTTACACAGATCTGAATGTATGAGCTCTAGTGGTGCAAGATTTCTCGTTTCCGTAGTCGTGTGAGACTTACGAGGTTGCTTAGCTTGCACACAAACTTGAAACTTAGATCCCTTGACAGTGGTGGAACTAGGGATTAAGTTCAACTTCGCTAGTCGCGACATGCAACCAAAGTTAACACGACAAAGATGTGAATGCCACACATTTGATTCACTATTGTTGCAAACATGATTAACAACTTTATTGCAAACATCTGATAAGGATAAACAAAACAGGCCTCCTGACTCATAGCCTTTACCAACAAAGGTTCCATACTTGGATATTACAAATTTATTCGACTCAAAGACAAGCTTGTAGCCATCTCTACACAGAAGAGATCCGCTAACAAGGTTTTTATTGATGGAGAGGACATAATGCACGTTCTTCAGCCGCACGATCTTCCCCGAAGTAAACTTCAGATCGATCATGCCAACACCACGAACATAAGCACTTGAACCGTTTCCCATCAGCACGGTGGAAGTCCCTGCGGTCTTATAAGTCGAAAACATGGGGTGTCAATTAACACCCGTGTCAATTAACCAATTAGCAGAATGACATACCGAAAGAATAGTGGGAAATATACCATACCCATCATCCATCATGTCAGTGTCTCCAATGTCAATATTAGCGGTCTTGCCGCCTTTCCCAAGATGACGCTTGTCATAGCGATTAGGGCAACTAGGAGCCCAATGATCAGGATCTCCACACACATGACAAACACCTTTCTTCTTGTTATTCTTATTCTTGAAGTTCGTGTGCTGTACAGCCTTGTTCTTCCCATCAAACTTTGCTTTACCATCAAACTTGCCCTTGTTCTCGAACTTCTGGGGCTGGAAGTTTTTCTACTGTACCAGATTGGCACTAGAACCTCCCTCAATACCTCGAGCACGGTTGTCCTTTGCTCTCGCCTTTTCTTCGACATAAAGAGTACCAATGAGATCCGGAACGGAAAACTCCTGCCTCTTATGCTTCAGTAAGGTAGCAAAGTTCCTCCACGTGGGAGGAAGCTTAGTGATGATACCTCCAGCAATAATCTTGTCTGGTAGGATACAATTGAAGTGCTCAAGTTCCCTAGCAAATGACTGTATCTCATGAGCTTGCTCAACCACGGAGCGCTCTTCAGTCATCCTATAATCATAGAATTGCTCCATGATGTATAGCTCAGTGCCAGCATCCGAGACCCCAAACTTGGCCTCGAGTGCGTCCCACATATCTTTTCCATTATCAATTGACACATAAGTATCAACTATGTTCTCACCAAGAACACTCAAAAGAGCATCCTTAAACAGAGTATCCATTTTCTGAAAAGCTTGGGCCTGTTGAGCATCATGCTCTCCTTCGGGTTTGCCAAGAGTGGCGTCATAGCAGCTCATGGTTTGAAACCATAGAACGGCTCTCACGCGCCACCTCTTATAGTGGATACCCTCAAACATAGGAGGTCTCATGGAAGCAGCAAAACCACTTGGGGTAAATTGCCTACAATAAGGTTTTTGGATTGTTGGAAATATGAGCAATTTACTGAACGATTTTATTAACAGAAATACTAGATAAAGCATGACTAGTATAGGAGTGATAAAACAAGCCATCTGATTTGACAAAGAGAAGGTAAACAATATCTTCATATATGAACCGTAACTAAACATATCTAGAGCAGACAGTATAGCAAGTTGCATATATGAAATAGAGTCTAACATATGTAGGGCAAATACTAGAACAAGGAACTGTAACAGGACCTCTAATGGAAAGAGGAAGAACACATACGGGACAACAGCAACAACAGTAGCACTGGACTTGGGGTCCGTGTCCTTGGTAGCCATGTAATCGAGAAGGTTGTCGACGTCGGGAAAGTAGTCGTCGGAGTCCGAGGCGTCCGTGACGAAGAAGTCAGTAGTCGCGTTGAGCTCTCCCCAAATACCTTATCACCCTTCTCCCGTACAGGACTCAAAAGGTGCGTTTTCGGAGGCCTACTGTCCCGACTTGCGGTGCATGCCGCAAGCGGGGATGGGGAAGATCGTAGCAGTAGCTCAGTGGTCGGGTTTGAGGCGAGAGGGTTGTGTTGTTCTAGTGCGTCTCTCTGAGAGGAGCGACCTCCCTTTCATAGGCGCAAGAGAAGGAGGCGAGAGGCTGCGCCGGGAGCTCAAGGGAATGAGGGAGACGAAACGAACAGGCAGCAGCCGAAGGGTGCAGCGTTCGTATTCAATATCCACTATAGCAAAAACTTTTCAGCTCCTGAGTGACCTTTCGTATACCCGTAGTGCGTGGCAAAAATTTAGACATCGGCTCGGCTCATTCCCGAAACCCGCGCCGTGTCATGACGAAGCGTGGCGAGGCGGGCGGCGGAGGAGGAGCGCGCATGGATGTCCTTCTTGTTCTCATGCTCATACAAGTGGGGAAAGAACCTCCCTCATAAAGAGGTCCAACTCCCTCTAAACTAGCAATGTGGGACTAAACTTTAGTTCCACCTCTTGCCTTGCATGAATGGGCTGCGTGGGCCTCTAGGATTTATTAGGAATTTCAGAAACTGCTATTGGGCTAGGCCCAAAATAGACAAAATTCCAGCAGATATGGGTATATCTACTTGATGAAACATAAGACTGAAACATCTGAAAATTCAAAGAATTTCAGAGTGAAGTGGAAAATCATCGTAACAAGAAAATAGATTTTCTATGATCTGATCGTTGAGGAGAATATTTGAGTTACGAGTTTGGTCTTCATTTGAAACAATGCAGAATAGTTTCCCAACTCACGCCACCCGGAACACCACAGCGTAATGGTGCGTCCGAACGTTGTAATCGTACTTTACTAGATATGGTGCGATCTATGATGTCTCTTACTGATTTACCGCTATCGTTTTTGGGTTATGCTTTAGAGACGGCTGCATTCATGTTAAATAGGGTACCATCTATATCAGTTTAGACGACGCCTTATGAACTGTGGTTTGGCAAGAAACCCAAGTTGTTTTTTGTTAAAGTTTGGGGCTGCGATGCTTATGTGAAAAAACTTCAACCTGATAAGCTCGAACCCAAATCGGAGAAATGTATCTTTATAGGATGCCCAAAAGAGACTGTTGGGTACACCTTCTATCATAGATCCGAAGGCAAGACATTCGTTGCTAAGAATGGATCCTTTCTAAAAAAGGATTTTCTCTCGAAAGAAATGAGTGTGAGGAAAGTAGAACTTGATGAGGTAACTGTACCTGCTCCCTTATTGGACAGTAGTTCATCACAGAAATCTATTCCTGTGACTCTTACACCAATTAATGAGGAAGCTAATGATGATGGTCATGTAACTTCAGATTAAGTTACTACCAAACCTCGTAGGTCAACTAGAGTAAGAGAGGTGAGGGACAATTTTTTTCCATGTTTTATTAGGCAGAAATGGGCTCACATGTAAGTGACCTACACAGTGAGGGAAAGAATGTCCACGAAACAACCCTTAGATTGTCAAAGGTCTTTGACCAGACGGAAATGGCACAGAGGGGTATTTCCATAAGGGCACTTGACGTAAGAAGGGCAAAAGTTGAGCAATGTTTTATTTTAGGGGTAAAAAAGAGGTCGGGCCAAAGTTAGGAGGGAAAATGGAATTGGCCCTTGAAATTAAACAAAGTGAAAGAAATGATTGAATTTATAGTGTGGGAGAAAAGAGAGAGTGTTCTGCCACATTGCTATCATACATGCATGTAAAGTGTAGTTGGGGCGCCGGTTGTTGAAATACCTATATTCTTTAAACATAGGAAAAGATTGTAGAACATGGAAAAATAATATATGATGTTAGATGGCAGTAGCTGATTGGCTAGAGCACTGCCGCAATTTTTCACTTTACTGTGGGAGGAGAACGACGACGCGGATTAGTGGGGTTTCGACGACTGGACTTGACGCGCAGGGACACAAACAGTAAATTCGTACACACAATAATAGTGGTCTGGTCATTCACATGGGTAATAATGGTCTGGTGCATCACATGGCTGCAGGTAATAATAGTCTGGTGCATCACACGGCTGCCTGCACCCAATATCTGTACCGGATAACTACTTCATACGCGTGGCAACCCTGCCTGGCCGCACCGCCGTTGCTATTCGTGCCGTCGTGGTCGTCATGGTCCATCCAGCGACGGTAGGGCGCCGGTGGGCCACGGCAGCGTTGTCTGGCAGTTGTCTGCCGCTCGCGGAGGAGCCGCTCCGTTTCCTCCTGAGCAGTGAGATGGGCCACCACGCTAATGCCGACGGCGCTCGCACGGCTCTGGCGGGGGCGTTGCCCTTGCCGGCAATGGTGGAGGAGTCGCTTAGCGACCACTTCTCGCCGATCTTGGCGAGCTTGTCACCAAGGAGGTGGTGGGGCATCGCGGCAGTCTCCGACGTGATGACGGAGTGGTCGAGAGCCCAGTTGGCCGCGAGGTCGGGGTTGTTCTGGACCCAGTCCAGCGCTACGTTGACTTGGCGAACGAGAAGTGCGGGCGGCGTTGCGCCGCTCATTCCTCGCCGCCCGTTCCTCAGCAAGAACGATGGCCCACGATCCCGAGGGACCGCCGCCACCAAGGTAGTGGACGATGCAGCTGCGTGCCTTGGCGATCGCCGGCGGCAGTACGTCCTTGATGAATTGGCACGCGCCAATTTTGGCATGGCGGTGAGGCCGAGACGTTGATCCAGGTGTACCGGCTGTGCGGCAACGACGACGTCGGTTCGTCCTTCATGTGGCGCCCGATCTGGACGTCACGGTTGCGTGGGGCGACACGGGCTCCTTCTTGACGCAGCGCCTGATCTGGACGCCGTCGCGGTTGCGTGGGCGGACTCTGACTCCTTCCTAAGACGGAGAGGAGAAGCGGGATCCTCCTTGACGTGGTAGCGCGAATGGGATAGCGGTTCCTCCTTGACAGGACGCGGCGGCGCCGGGCCACGCTCCTAGAGCGAGCACTCCATCATGAGCTCCCTCTCACAGACGAATTCTTTTTCTGTCCTGATCTGGACGCCGTCGCGGTTGCGTGGGCGGACTCTGACTCCTTCCTAAGACGGAGAGGAGAAGCGGGATCCTCCTTGACGTGGTAGCGCGAATGGGATAGCGGTTCCTCCTTGACAGGACGCGGCGGCGCCGGGCCACGCTCCTAGAGCGAGCACTCCATCATGAGCTCCCTCTCACAGACGAATTCTTTTTCTGTTAGAGCGGCAGCCGAGGAGTAGCTCCCTCTGACAGACTAATTCCTTTTTGTCAGAGCGGCAGCTGAGCAGGCACGCCGGTACTGACCATCGCGGCAATGGGCTGCGTCTGCGAATTCGGACGTGACGCCGGATTGTGTTCTCACCGATGCGACGACACACTAGCTTGTGCGGAGTATCGGTCTAGGACCACCGCGCAGATGTCTGCTCTGGGCCGAAATCATTGTTCTAACCTTGTCAGCAATCTTTGTTGCAAACTGAACTTGACATGGAAGTATTTCACGATCTGACACTTTTAGCAACGCCACAACCTGCGGCGTTTCTGCCCAACTTAGAAACGCCGAGCTAGCTAGTCTTGCTGCGGCACAAAGACACGCCGAGCTAGCTCGCGTTTCGGCCCTTGCCCACGGTCAGGCCGAGCGCGCGTTGCTCGCTGATGTGGCAGGCCTGAAACACCATAGGCCTTGGCGTTTCTATGCTGGATTAAGTAAGCTGCACGGGGCCGCGGGTGGGACCCAGCCCACTCGCAGCCCCGTCGGGGTCTTCTTTCTATGCCGCCAGAGACAAACTCTCACCCGCCCCTCTCTCCTTCTCCACCAAATCCAACACTAATGCTCCGTGTTTGCCATCAAAAGGAGTAGATCGGACCATCCCCAAGTTGCTTGAGGTATTCTCCTTCTATTCCTCCAATTTTTTTCGGTCAAGATTGATTATTGTAGATGCATTTTTTGAAACATGGTGGGACCCTAAAATTAGTTGTTTGTGATTTGTTTGAAGAATATTTTGCTGAGATTATGTTTAGAAAGAAGATATACTAGTTTTGTTGAATTATTTGTTAGGATAGTAATGTAGTATTGGATATAGAGATAGAAAAAAATGTATTATGTTGAATGTGTATGCAATGTGCTCATTGTTTTAAGCATTTGTATTAACATGTCCTTAACTTATTATGTAGGATGTTTGAGCCGGGTAAATATACCGGCCTGGATGATTATTACGAGAAGAAGCATCGTGTTGTGCTAGTGGAAAGAGGGGAGGTAATTATGTATCTACATTGTTTGATTTTCATATTGTGACAAGTGGAGAGAAGTATCAAAATTGTGCGTTTGTTTTTTTAGGTTCCTCCAACACTTCGGTTGAGGGGCCACAACCCGCGTGAATCTCTCAAATATGACCGTCGCTATGAGCCTTATGTTAGAAGAATGAATCTTCTTCAGTTTGTGCTAACTTTAAAGGTATACCACCGTGGCTGAACTCGATGGCCATTACCGCCCTTACGGACCGTTGGGGGCCGGAGACGTCTTTCCACCTTGCTCTTTGTGAGATGACCATCACTTTGGAGGATATTGCGATGATCTCCGGGCTTCCGATCGAGGGCAGGGCTCTTACCGGGAAGGTGAAGTCTGAGGGGTGGCGACAACAGGTTGCAGGATTGATTGGTGTTGAACCTTTACCGTGGATTCATGAAACCAAGAAGGATCCTAGGCCATCTGGTGTGTTGTTCTCGTGGTCACGAGAACATTTTTACGAGTGCCCAGAGGATATCAGTCCGTCTGTTGTGCAGAGGTATGCCATGGCTTACTTATGGAATCTTTTGACCCAAGTGGTGTTTCCGGATGGCACGGGGGACACTGTCGACGCGTGTGGGCTACTTCAAATGTTGTGTGTGTGACTGCTGCGTTGTGGGCATCCACAACCACCTGGCTAGGAATAACCATCTTTTTTATGTTTGGTTGAGTAGAATGTCAAGTGGTTGGAGATAGCAATTTGTGTGTTTAGTTCGAGGGATAAGGGGAGAACATGTTGTTGTTGTGATAACCACTTTTCTTGAGGTGGTGAGATTACCATTTATTCAGGCAATTTGAGCAACAAAAGTTCTCGGCTCTGATTTGGGAATATAAACAGCAGCTCGGTTTCATTGATCATCTTCACTGACAGTAAACAAACGGACTTATAATATGGACTAGTAGCAACTACTGGGTCTTATCTGTACATAA
The DNA here is from genome assembly GCF_003073215.2 of Triticum urartu. Taxonomy (NCBI): domain Eukaryota; kingdom Viridiplantae; phylum Streptophyta; class Magnoliopsida; order Poales; family Poaceae; genus Triticum; species Triticum urartu. The sequence continues at coordinate 3,395 of NW_024111468.1, read as the reverse complement.
ACTAGCAGAGGCAGTTAAATTGACTAGTGCCAAATATAATCTCAGATTTGGGAAAAAACTCAAGGAGAGGGCACAACACACATAGCACGGCCGGCCGGAACAACAGCAATCAACGCACGGCGCACGGCCGGCCAGAGTACAGGACGGACACGCAGCAAACTAAACACAGCCTGCATCATTGTGATGCACACACCCAGTGTTAATTTAATTACATGATAACAACACTTAGTGTACAATCAATGTAACGGGTTTTCTACATCAATTTCTTTCTTTTAGAACGAAGACGCTAGGAGCATCCGGCTTTAAATTAATAAAGCCTTTAATTTAGGCAGCGTTTACAGTACTGAAAACAGAAACGGAACGAGCAAGGAGGCTCAGGACATACGTGCGTGGAGGCACAGGAGTTTAGCGGCAGGCCAAAAGGCACATGCAGTCCACAGCGAGTCTATTACAAGCCAAAAGCCAAGAGCATAGAGCACGTAGGCTCGCTCGCGAGACAAAATAACCACTTCACGACGTAGGAGTGGCGGTTGGCTCCCTAGCCAAGAGGTAGACTTAGCGAAGACGATCTTGAGCTTGCTTCATTCTCTCCGCATCCTTACACCTCACCAACGGACTCCACTGCTGCAGAAAGATGTTGCATTTGTAAAGAATATTAGCAGGGTGAGAAGGGAAAATTCCCTCGATCGCTAATTTGTTCCTGGTGAGCCACAAAGCCCAAGCCAAGGCACCTAGGCAGCTCCATAACACGCGCTTGTTGCCGCCATTCATCGATGCAACTATGGCCGCTAGGTCCCCAGCCGAGTGCGGGTCTCACGTGGAGTTGGTGGCCTCACGGACTGCACTCCACGCAAAACGCGCGAGAGGGCATCGGAAGAACACGTGATTTGCATCCTCCATGGTGTTGCAAATGGCGCAAAGGCCGGAAGACGGGCCGTTTCGTTTGGCAATATTAGCTGAAGTGGGAAGTCTATTGCGGAAAAGTTGCCAAAAGAACACCTTGATCTTAAGCGGCATTCGCGCAGTCCACAGGCCCGACGGCATCGGGAAGGCCGGGCCCTGACCTTGGCACAGCCCGCGGGAGAGAGACCTGACCATGAACTTGCTGGACGAGGTGAGAGTCCATAAGACTGTGTCGGCTGAAGGGGACAGCGTCACCGGCTGAATGAGGGCAAGCAACTCTTCTAAGAGTGCTTGTTCAGGGCCCGTTAGCTCGCAGCGGAAGTGAATCTTCGGGGGGTTAGAAGCGAGTGCTGAAGCTACCTTCTGCTCCGGGTTGACAGTCAGGACGTATAAGTCCTGAAATTGTTCCCAAAGGGGCGCCCTACCCACCCACATGTCGAGCCAGAAGTGGGCCGAGCGGCCATTGCCAATTGCGAATTTGGCACCAAGAGCAAAAGCCGGGCGAACCGCCTGAAGATCGTTCCAGAAGGGAGAGCCCCGCGCCCTGCCTTCGAAGAAATTGCCACTCGGGAAATATTTAGCGCGAAGCAGATCCGACCACAGGCCCATCGCCCCCTGCGACAGTTTCCAAATCCACTTGCACATAAGAGCAATGTTAAGGATCCGAGTGTTTGTGATCCCTAACCCCCCGAGGTCTTTGGGACGACACACCGCATCCCACCGAACCATGTGGTACTTGCGTTTTGGTCCCGTCCCTTCCCAAAAGAAACGAGACCTGGGTGTATCCATCTTGGCATGAACGCCTTCTGCCAATAGGAACAAACCCATCGCAAATTGCGGCAACGAGGATAGGCTCGCATTCGTGAGAATTAGCCTAGTTGCGGAGGAGAGGAACTTCCCTCTCCACGGACACACCCGCCCGCCGACCTTTGTCCAAAGCGGGGCCCAACCATCTATCGAGATACGTTTGGCATCCAATGGTAGGCCCAGGTAGGTAAACGGGAGGTTGCCTAGTTTGCAGTTTAGCTGGTCCGCGATACGCTTTCTCTCAGACGAACCTAGCCCTATGGGAATCACTTCACATTTGTGAAAGTTGATCTTGAGGCCCGACATAAGTTCAAAACTGATCAACAGAGCTTTGATCGTGGCCACGCTGTGTATGTCCGGTTGGAACAACAGAAGCGTGTCATCCGCATACTGTAAGTGCGAAATCCCCCCTGGGATGAGGTGCCCCAACACCCCTTTGATGTGGCCTGCCTCCATTGCTTTACGAAGCAAGGCCGCAAGCGCATCAACCACGAAGTTGAACAAAAGAGGTGACATAGGATCACCCTGGCGTAAGCCACGCTTGTTTCTGAAGAAGTTCCCTACTTCTCCGTTCACTGAGACCGCAGTTTGGCCCCCCGAGACCAACTGCATGACTCTGTGAACCCATGTCGACGAGAAGCCTCGGCTAGTTAGGATTTGTCTAAGGAAATCCCAGTTGACGCGGTCGTAAGCCTTTTCGAAGTCAAGTTTGAGCAAAATCGCCGGTTCGTGCGTGCGTCTAAGTTCGTGCAGAGTCTCTTGAAGCGCGAGCGGGCTTTCCAAAATGTTTCTACCGCGGATGAAGGCAGATTGGGTTCGGCTAATGGTGTGATGAGCTATCGGAGTAAGCCTAGTGGCACACCCTTTGGCGCAGATTTTGAAAGGCACATTGATGAGCGCAATTGGCCTGTATTGGCGAATGTTATCCGCACCAGGCACTTTCGGGATTAGCGATAGCACTCCGTAGTTTAGCCTAGCTATATCCACGAAGCCACGCATGAAGCCATTGCACATCGCGAAGATGGGGTCGCGCAATAGTGGCCAGAAATGCTTGAACATCGCCACCGGCCACCCGTTGGGCCCCGGTGCCGTGTCAGTTTTCATGCTTTGGATAGCATCGTCTATTTCCTTGGGGAGGAACGCGAGCCCCAGCTCATCGTTCTCGGAATCTAAGACTTTCTGTGCTGGAAGCCAAACGTCCTCTCGCAGCCGCGCACGTTGAGGTTCGTCTGTCCCCATCAAGTTGATGTAAAAGTCGTAAATATGTTTGCTGATCTCCGATTGCTGAAGGAGGAGCCCCTGCTCCGTCTGCAGTCTAAGGATTAGGCATTTTTTGCGGCGACCTTTCGCGTACGTGTGAAAATAGCCAGTGTTCGCATCACCCATGAGCGTCCACTTGAGGCCTCCCCTACGCCTCCAATATTCCTCCTCCGGTCGAAGCAACGCTTCAACTTGCCCTTCCAAGGTGTATCCGTGCGCCCATTCTTGCTCCGAGAAAGGACGCGAGTCAGCTTGAGTATCAAGGGTTGCAATCTCAGCGAGAAGCCGCGCCCTTAAAACTTTGTCGTCCCGCCCCTGGTTCGCACCCCATCCCTTGAGGCTTGCGCGCAGGCGTCCCCCGACCGCAGTCCAAAACTCCAAAGGGCCGCGCTGCTAGCCCGTAGCTTGAACGCACCTTAGCCATC
>NW_024111467.1:0-10783 GCF_003073215.2 Triticum urartu | reverse complement strand
GGGGCGGAGCCGGTGGATTTCGGCGTCTTGGGGACGCGACTGAGGGATTTTCTCGGCGGTGGCGCGAAAAATGTCGCCCTGAGGGCCTGTTGGGGACGCGGCTGGAGATGCTATAAATGTGAAGAAAGAAATAAAAAGATGAAAAAAAATACTAATGCAATAGCCAACCTTATAACCCACACTGTTGTATGAGTGCATCTAGATGATAATTATAGATGATATGACTGTTTCTTATAGTCATCAGTTGGCTATATTATTAACCATGCTTTTATAGACACTGGCGGGCATTTGCCCCGAGGTTATTCCTATGACCAGACTACGCAGCCTGGGAGGGATACTGTAGGAGCAGCGTCGACTGACCAGTCAGCGTGACTCTGAAATACTTGCCAACGGACTGGGATCAGGTGACATGCGCTACGGTGACATGCACTGTAACATGCGGCTCAAATTCAAATTTAAACATTGCGAAAAAATTTGAAAAAAATCATCCATGTTCACAACACATACTAAGATATCTCCTAAAAATTTCAGATCAAAATTCAAAACATACATCGAGAAATAAAAAAGAAAAACTCAGATGTGAATAGTCTACAGAGAACCATTCGGGAATTATTCATGGCAGATTTCTTTTTTTTCTTTCTTGATGTATGTTTTGAATTTTGATCTGAAATTTTTAGGGGTTATCTTAATATGTGCTGTGAACATGCATATTTTTTTTCAGATTTTTTGGCAATGTTTAAATTTGAATTTGGGTCGCATGTCACCGTACATGTCATCGTAGCGCATGTCACCTGATCCCAGTCCCTCGCCAACAGAATTGTCGTATTATTAATGGCCTCTTTGATTTCATAGGATTCTGAAGACGTGACACTATAATGCCATGACCACTTCAAGTATACAGAAATGTGTGTGCTACGTACTTCGTCAGATTTCTTTAGAAAAAGAAGGCGGAGGATTCTTTACGAAAGGCTTAAATCCGCAGGAAACAATCTTTTAGCACGGATTAAACAGAAAAGAATCCTGCGGAATTCATATGACAATCCTCCCTGTGCCAGAGAGCTCTGTGAACGAGAGGACTGTTCCATAGTGCCGACCAGTACATTTTGTACATTTGGAAGCTCTTTTTATTCCCCCCTAATAACAACTGCTACACCTCTGATGAGGACACCCGCATCATTCTCATTCCGTCTCGTCGCCGTCCAACCCATGCCCCCCACGTACGTCGGTCGCCGCTGCCGACCAGGCGGCACATCGGGCTCATGGATTATCTTCCTGTCCAAAAGGTCAAAAAGGAAAAAAAAAACTTAACTGATGATGGAACTGAAAGAAATATCAGCCCGCATTTGAGAGCTGAAACTGAAAAGGACTATCCCAACTCCCATGCTCGTCGCAGGCTCGGAGCCGGATCCTCTAACTTAGAGAAGGGAAGTCACTGTGCTACAGTACTTGTCTAGTGCAAAATGAAGAAAGAATGTTAGGGACTATTAGAAGGTTATTTACTTTTGGTAATTACTGTAGATATAAAAAATCCAAAATTAATTTTATCTCACCATGAACTTGTTTGTATGTAATTACTATGAATGTACATACTAGATTTGTAATTTAAAAATTATTTAAAATTATTTTAGTCTTAATTGTATGGATTAACAGAAGAAAAGTCAAGGTACGGTAGCTTTTCTAACCTTCTTTGTGTATGTTAGAGGATCCAGTTCCCGCAGGCTCACGTCAGCTAGCTAAGCTAAGCTGGGACTTTTGGCTGGTTGACACGTGTCGTCGATAGTTATTCCATCTGTCGACCCTGCGGGCGTAGTGGTTGGTGAGCAAACAGCACCATTGGTGATGAGTTCGACGATGGTTACGTGCGTGCGTACGGAGCACTTGCTTTAAAACACCTGGCAGTGGAGGATTAGTGTCTGCTGCAATGATTCAGCCGGTGCCCTTTTTAATGAGAACCAAAATTCCAACATCCTGCGTACTACCCCAACCTGAGTATACTTGACATCGACTGCTAGTTAATTTCACGAAAAAGGAAGCTCAGGCTGGTCTCATGCATATACACTAGATCGGGACCGCGCCTTGACGCAAGGGTGCCGCTTCTAATGTTTTATTTCAACAGGTAATGCTAAGTTAATAGTAATTCAGATTCTGGCGTCATATTCTTATTTTGATACTGACAGATGGTGTCTAGCTTGACACATTACTCGGATGTAAACAAAGTACAAATCTTTGCAAGAGTAATCAAACATGAGATCGTCTTTATAGATAATGTAACTGTTGCCAACATATCTTGGCGCATTGTCTGGTCCATCCCATAGGTGCAGCATGCCTAATTCTAAATAATGACATAATGCCAGATCCAAAATAAAAAAAAGCAAAGTAGCTGCCTATGATAGATTGCTATTTGATTGGACAGCATAAAGACCTAAGCAAGGAATAGTAATAGCTCATGTCAATAGAGTCACAACTATACATTCATTATAGAGGATAGAAGATTCACAACTATACATTCATTATAGAGGATAGATATTTAATATAACAGAAGCAAGTCAGAATCCAAAATAACAAAGAGCAGAGCAGCCACCCTTTGATAGATTCTATTTGATCACAAAGGCATAAAGACCCATTCATAGCATACAAATGGTTGTGCACAACAATAAGTTCACTACAATATACCAAAAGCAAGAGATACGTCATAACAACAGAAGTACATCGAAAGGTGTAGCGGATGCCGATGCGTCTTAAGCTCGTAGCAAGCACGCAACTTCCCATGCAGAGTATATGTCCTGGCAAGAAGAGAAAAGGAGGTGGAGCACCACAATACATAATTTATAAGACTAAAGAGGACTACAATATCACAATAATTCGAAGGAGCAATTGTGCCTACTCATGATCTCAACAGATGCGACTTTGGTACATATATTTCTTCCATCATTTTTCATTTGAATAATCACGATCTTAAAATTATGTCGGTGCAGTTTGGTTATAATCAAATCAATCAACCAGCTATGCAAGTATGATAGTTATCAACAAAGAGCTACTAAAACCAAGGTATAGTCAATCTACAGGATAATTAAGGCCCTGGCTTTGATTAATGTAGTAGCCACGACCGACAGCCATGTCAACAACAATTTTCTACTTGATCTCCTAAAGAGTCCTGGTTCAATGATATAGAAAAGGTTACACATGTGAAAACTAACACCTTTTTAAATTAAAGCATGGCGTGGTCATATTTCACATACTTGTAAATTTCTTTCATATCATCTGGAATCTCTGTGATCTTTTGGACAGAGACAACTTTGTAGATAGTATTATTTTTCAGGACAGCAGACCAGATATAAAGTTCAGTAGTGTGTCGATTCGTTTCAAAGGATGCAAAGAACAAACTGCCGAGTAGGGTGGCTCACCCGCTGCTGTAGGCGTTGCTTGGAGGTGCCGGCAAATGGACGGGTTGTATTGGCCACCGGATCCAGCGCACGCGCAAGCTCGACGGGGAGCAGCAGTGCGAGAGCTTCGATGTCGCGGCGGCTCACCTCTTCCTCGTTGGGATCCTCAGCGCACACCTCGTCTTCCGCCGCCAATAGAGAACTACAGACTATACGTATACAATGTGATTGGCAAGAGCTAATACTAAGTAGGATTAGTTAACTACTTTGATAACCATCACAACTTGCCAACGTTCTTAGACTATCCAGATTTCTGAAAGTAAATACCATGTGTAATTCATATAAATTTGCATCATCCAGAAATCTTTGATGTGTCCTTCAAGAATATTAAAGCGGCTGAACTGGGCAAGAATCTTCTTTCAAGTACTTCCAGAAGGAAGATTTCAATAGCAATCTTGAAATAGTTCTGGTGTGATATATTTGAAACCTTCAAGCACCATTTTTGCTAATATAACTGAAAGCTTACCAAGAAGAAAAATACTAAAATCAACTTAGGTTGCCAGTCAAATGTACAGCCCAACCATGATTATTTTTGTAGTAGCACAAAGAACTAAAATGTGCCACTTTCATGCAGCCAATAATTTTAAATTAGATGCCCAAAACATATGTGGATTAAACTTCCTTAAAATAATGGTGATGCAAGCCTTCCTAATGCAGTTGCGGCATGGCTTGCTCAAATTCTCGCTTCTGGCTTACCTCCTCCGACCAGTTAGATTTATCATTTTTCTTCATTTATAAATACCCATAGTGACACAACAACATCTCGACTATGCTACAGCTATCACAGTGGTCTACAAATTACAGATTCGTATATGTATTTTGTTGTCGCCTCAAGTAGTTTTAGATTAAAATCCTGATCCAGAACTACAGCTAAACTGGAGCGAGCGGTAGATTTCTTAGTCTGGTAATCTGATTTGGTAGTGCTTATACATCAAAATTTTGTTTATCGACAGAAAAACTATGTTATGCATTATTTACAAAAAAAATTGTTTTCGTATAGGGTCAGAAATACATTTCAGCATCCAAAGCAATAAGAGAGAAATAATTTCAGTATAATCAGTACAGAGCAACAATATCTGAACTTCTTGTCAGTCAAAAGTAATAATATATGGAGATAATCTATCTTGCATGTGGCGCAACATTAAATTTAGCAGATCTCAAAACCAGACATGAATGTACTGAGTATAAAGGACATACCAGAACCATATATGAAGTAGAAAGGAAGACGCTGGAGTGACAAGTGGGTTCGAGCTAGGCACATTTCAACTTTCTGTAGTTAAGCTGGAAAAACACCATAGTTGTTCACCATTTATCATCAATGGAAAGCAGCTATATGCAACGCAGGAATCATAATCATATTTGTTCATATCCATAGACAAATACAAAGCAGAAAAATATCAAAGGAAAGCAACCGTATGAAATGCATATCACAAGACACGGGATTTCGGTCAAGTGGCTTTCAAGGGACCTCCATTGTGCAAAATGATAAGGAATTGAGCTTGACATATGAGAGAGAGGGAGAAGGAGAAATGGACCTGTAGATCATCAGCAGTACGATGTCCTTAACGGCACCATCTGGTACGTGGTGGTGGCGGCTTGCACTCTTCCTAGCCAGTACCTCACCAGGTAAGGCAAGTCATGACCTTGTCCGGCTCTAGCAGCGACCTGCAAGCCAAGAAAATGGAAAGATCAGTGGTCACACACACAGAGGCTTTGTAATGGTTATTGATTAGAGTCATTTCTAATTAGATGGCTTCGTAATGGTTATTGATTAGAGTTATTTCTAATTAGACAAAACTCAATAGTATTTGTTCTGTATAGGCAGCAAATAATAAAAAGAATTCCGCGGTAGTTTTAGTTTTGTTTCCCATAGTTTCTATGCGGGCTGCCAATACAATAGTCAGCGCGTGAGTGGCAATCCCGATGGGGCACAGAAGAGCAGACACAAAGAAACAGAGTAACAATTTAAAGCTAAAAAATCCCGTAAGTGACTTTCATAATGCAAAATCGTTGGAACTAAAAACACATGTTATAGTTTGAAGCAAAGAAGCAACATAGGCATCAGAGCCATCATTGTTTTAATTACTAAAGTGGCTTCAAATAAAGAACCCGCAGAAATGGCACACCAACAATTCGTCAAGCGGCTTTGGCTCATCACACTCGGTCGCCAACACGATATAACCCTGAGGTATTATTTTACTTACATTCTTAGTGAACTGATGACAAATCAAAGAGATAAAGTTGTAAACTGCATATAGTTCAAGAAATATGAATTGTACAAAGCAACTCACTAATTTGAGATGTGCTTCGTCCTTTGAAAGCAAAAAAGGAGAAAATTTTTGAGCTATATTTTGCAGGACAGGCAAAAAGAATTAAATTTGATTCAATTCAAATTTTTTTATATCAGCATCAAATCGTTGCTCACATTCCTCCCAACGAAGACCAACAATAACACACAAATGTTAAAATGGAGTGATTACCATGGCAACAACTGCCAGAGCCCCGATCCTATCCATCCCATTCATTTGGATGTATATACAGGGCGTATACGGGCATGCTGTCCACAAAGTGTAAATTATAATATCTACAAACATAATAACAAATTTAAGTAACCAAGAGAATCCGGCAGATTGAAAGCGTTCACGGTAAATAACATTTTTGGTGTCTCAATTGCAGATCTTACTTCAATTTCACTAACTAAATGGCCAACAACAAGTATTTCGCTCATTTATCTATAAGAATATACATAGTTTTCAAGGGTTGTATCCTTACATAATCATTTGTATCTATCTTCTAAACCCCTTAAAAAGAAAGATAGGAAGAATAAGTTTCCAAGAGTACTTCATAAACTGGAGCATGCCAAACTATTTACTCACCATGGCATTTTCGTCGTTTCACTCGCACGGGGTATAAAAGGCCGGCTCCGCCCGTGGTGAAACCCTAGCCGGCTCCTCTCCCGCTCGCTCCGCCTCCTCCTCCCCACCCACGCCTCCCTCTCCTCCTTCCCCGCTGCCACCCGGCCTCCTCCCCACCCGTTGCCGCCCGGCCTCCTATCCACCCGCGCCTCCTTCTCCTCCTTCCTCGCCGCCGCCCGGCCTCCTCCCCACCCGCGCCTCCCTCTCCTCCTTCCACCCCCCGATTTGGCGCCGCCAAACCCTAACGCCCCGCCCCGGCCCCGCCTCCCACGGGAGGGAAGGAGGAATGGCGAGGCGAGGTAAAGGCGGCGGCGTATGGGACGCGGCGCGGGCGGCGTGGCCCAGGGGGTCGACCTCCTCCTCCCCTACGCCTCTCTCCTCTGCCCCCAGCGGATAGTCGCGCCGCTCCTCTTTCTCTCCCGCGTCCGTCCCGTCGGCGGCGGCGACTTGCAGGCAATAGGCGAGTCCCTGTAGGGGAGAGAGAGAGGATGAGGGTGTCTCGCGCTCGCTTGTGACCCTCAGCCGTGGCTAGGGTTTCGGGTTGGGCATTGCCTTCGTCGCAGGCGCGGCTCTGGTGGACTCCGGCAGCTCCTCTTCGTCTCCTCCCTCGCCCCCACGCGAGGCAAAGAAGAAACGAAGCACCTCACCTGGCTCCTCAAAACTCAGGCACTTTTGTATTTTTAGGACTTGCTCATATATTTATGTCTAGCTAGGTTCCTGCAAATTGGGTTTAAGAGATGTCTAGATCTAGCTAGGCTCCAATAGAGTAGATTTTTTTGATGTCCTTTTAGATTTGTTGGCTACCTTGGCTGTTTTTGCATGGGAAGTTTGTTTGTTCCTATCCAATAAATGCTCATATCTAGCTAGATTCCAAGAATGTTTTGTTGTCTTTCTTAAGTTGTTTGGTACCTTCTTTTTTCTTTGGTGTTGATGGGGGCAGATTTATCATATAGTTCTTTTGCTATTTGCAGATAATTTTTTTGTTCTATATAGAAAAACTAAAACTACTCCTTTTAGGCTATCTAAGGGTCTGAAGTGACTAACATTGTAATTAGCGTATGTAAGTATTTATGCTACAATGCTCCCATTTTTCCAATCATAGCTCTTGCTCCAAAATGCACTTTCAAAGAGGTGGTTGAGGCAGAGGGTGGTCTGCTTTTCCCTATGCCCCTGAACGTTGTAGTGTCGGGCTGCATTATTTTCTTGTTTTGTATTCTTACTATTCTGCTTCCCCATTTGAAGCTGCTTGAATCTAGGGTGATTCTTCCTTTTGTTTACATTGTAAGCTCTTTCGCCATAAGTTGACTGCGGTTTTTACCACATCTGCTAGGATGGCTTTATTTTTCTTTTCTGGTGGGGAATGGAAGGATCGGGTTAGCTATTTACTTGCAATCAAGGACGTCGTCAACATGTAAGTTCAAAAGAACATGTTTTAACATATTCCTACTATATACATTTTATTTCCTCTCTGCTTCCTTCAAAATCAACGATGGAGACCTTGGCCCTCTCCGATTTTGAAGGAACCATAGAGGAAATATACAAAGCATATAGCAGCAATAGTTAAAGACGTTCTTTTGAACTTACATGGCTATTTTTTCTGCAAACATGCCAATCTACTTCCATCGTACCGACCTTAATTTGTACCTTCTCATAGATGTACATTTGATTTTGAGCAAGTAGGGAGGCACTGTACGATAGCATACAACAAGAAATAGTAAAAGATTGTTACCATCCATGGGACTAACAAAAAATAGAAATTAGAATTATCCGATTGTCCTTATCATGCAAGTTGTAGTTGCGAATGGGACTAAAAAAAATTAGAAATAGCATGCAGTACGCTAACCAACATCAAATCAAGTAACTATTCAACTAACATAAATGAGAGACAAAGAGAGTATTTTCACCTCGAGATTAAACCATCAGAATATGGTTGTGGTGATGCCGTTCATAGATCCGCCCGCCCGCCCGTCGTCCAGAAGGTAGCAACAAAACAAAATAACCCCAAATGCTTACTTAGCAAGGAAATAAATTACAAAGCCAACAAAACACACATCCTTCAAAATTCACTACATTTAGTCTGGTGTGTGATCCAAAAAATGCAGGGGTGACAGACAGAATTGGGGAAAGCTTCAGCACAAACTAAAGAAAACAAAATGAAATGGCCGCTCAATGGCTCGGATTAACCCAACAACTTAATCACAACAGTCGAAAAGGTGTCTATGGATGCAGACAACAACATGGGACATGCTACCTCAGACACCCTTTACATGAACAATCCAACATTATCTCGAAATAGCACTCAAAAAATCCTGTAGCATTATTATTTGTAGCATGTAAGAAAAAATAGCTGCAACTGGTAACTTGTGGAAAAATAGAAGTAATAGTATCACACCGAATTAAAATAAGCCATTCAACCGTTAACTTGCTGGGAGCGAGTCTTTCTAGTATAACAAAGTGCAACTTACTTAACCAGATTAAATCAAGGACCAACAACAAACAATAAAAGATCAAGAACAACTTAAATGCAATAAAGGTATGAGAGACAAGAAATCTTTGCATAAGACAACTATAAACACTGGAGCATAAATAAGCAACACCTTTAAATACAAATAAAAGGGTTCAAGGTTCATTGCATAGTGGGCTCAGATTCTCCTTTTCTTGATCATATAACCTACCCCCGTCATCTCTTATCACCAGATCAATATGTTTACATAGTGGAGCTGCCCTAGTTATCACTCAACAAGAATGACCATCCAAGGACAGGACAACATGTATCACAAGATCAAAAAGGATTCTAGAGACAACAGGGAGGATCCAACTTGATACCCACAAGTGCCTCAATTGCTCAAAGGCACACTTATTTCAGCCATGATTAATCATCATCGCCCTAAAAAGAATGGCTTCCGACCGGCCGGCTACAGTGCCCTCGGCGGGTCACTGGAATTACACGTGGTGGCACGAACGAGAGGTAACTAAATTAAAGTCCAGGGCGCGAGAGGACTCTTCGCCTGCCAAGAAAGCTCAATTATCATGGACATGCAGTACCAAGAGAAACACATCCTTAATCAAATATGAGCTTAAGGATATATCAGTACTGGCAAAATAGACACATCCTTAAACAATATGAACCAACAATGCTAAAATAGACCATCTGATGCTGAATGAGCATGTGACGACAAAACAAACTTATCCTCATACAAATACTATGAGCATGTTGCTCCTTCATCCTCAACTAAAAATGAATCAATGCAGATGAACATTTTTTAGCTTAAACGCAGAAGGACATTCAATTACAACACTAAGCTTCCAAGATATTATACACCCTTGATAACTAAAGTTTCATTAGTATAACATGTAAATCAATAGGAACAAAATATCGATGTTGAATCACACGAAGCATCAAGAGTAAGCATTCGAGAAGAACACACACTGCCCAAGCCCAAACTGAACTGCGGGTGTTCATCCAATTATATGGAAACAACTTAGAAGGGAGGACGATTCGCTATACCTACGTTGTGTCGAAGCGGGCGAGGTTGATGGCGTCCATTCCTTCTTCTGGCCAAGCACATCCACCTAAGATGTTAAACAATGTCAGCTTGTGCTACAAATCAACAACAAATAACACAGTGTAAGTACGATGCATGAACCAAACCATCCCTTGACCACACATGCACCCATCGAAGCCATTCATTTTCCAGGGCTAATAAGCAGGTACTCGTACAGTTCAAAGCAGAGAATCAAACATGTATAATCCAATCTAATAAGCAGTAAGTCGTACATTTCAAAGCAGATTATCAAACACGCATAAACAAATCATCCATTTCGAAGAAAATAACACATCAAGACTCCTAAAAAGATAGAAAGATTGCTAACTGCAGGGCATGTGGTACATCGAATTCGAGTGGACGGCAAAGAAGATCACCTGAGATGGATACCCACAAGGTAGGCAGCCAATTCTGAAGAAAGCAATGTGGGAGAGAGACAATGACCTAACCAGCTTCCATGCAAGGTAAAGGAAGTGCTTCTCAAAGTTGTAGTTTCTCTTGGCGGAAACTTCATAGTACTACGGGTTCTTCTTCCTGTGGAATGTGACCACTTTGTTAAAGAACTATCATAACAGAGGCGGTCAACGACATGGATAAATAACTCTGGAGGGGCACGACAACATTCAGGCAAAATATATGAACCCCAAGCACAGTGCAAGCAACACAATCACTGCCATCCAATGGGCAACATTGCAAATAGAAATAACATACATAAGTATGCCACCATAATGCTAATAGCTAGATCAACGACATATATGTGTGGAACTGGCATTAACAACAAATAGAACAGTCGACTATTAAGTCTACATCATTCTTCAGGCCAATTCCAATCTGGATAACAAAAGGAAACTGTGGTTAACATCACCCACACACACTCTCT
>NW_024111466.1:0-25150 GCF_003073215.2 Triticum urartu | reverse complement strand
ACGGTAGAGGGAGAGATCAAGAGGGAGTGGTCGGACCTAGGGTTAGGTGGGAAAACGGGCAGGCCTGGCTAGGAGATGTTGGGCCGGCCTGGGAGTCAGGCTCAAGAGGCCAGCGGGGCTAAGGGGAGGTTGGGCCAATGAGAGGCCCAGCTGGGCTTGACTCTCCTCTGCCTCAAACTCTCTTTCTTTTAACTATTTCAAAGAAAACCCAAACTTGGAAGAAATGCCGAGAGGGATAGCAGTGGAGTTTGGGCAGGAAGTAAATTTTCGCAGACTCGCAAAAATGAGCCTGATCCAAGAAAAATGGAAACGAACACGTGGGTGAAGTTTGAATCGAACTCATTTAAATTTAATTCAAATGGTTTTGCATAGGAAGTAGGTGATAGGGGGTCTGAAAATGTTGAGGTTTTTGGTGGAACTCCGAAAAGTGAAGAAAGAATTTAAGGCAAAGGTTGGAGACCTAGAATTAAGATAACAAAGCCATTGGGACATTTTGCAAGTGTGTTAGAATATTTACTATAGCTCCCTAATATATTGAGAGGATATGTTATATAGAGAAATTACCATGCGAGTTCCCTCAATTTAAATAGATCAAAGAACTATGCATTTTATTTAAGTGAATTTTAGTTAGTTTGAGAAAAAGATGGCATGATGAAATGATGCAATGCAAAAGATGACATGATGCAATGCAAAAAATAAAAGAGCAAGGACAAACGAAACACCGCGAGGTCACGAAAATAAGGAAGTCTTCTGGAGTGTCGGTCTCGGGGCGTTACAACACTCCACCACTACAAGAGGATCTCGTCCCGAGATCTAGAATGACACCGGAGGAAAAACGGAAGAGGAAGAGGTAAAACAAAGTTGGTTTTTTGACAAACAAGTGACACCATGAACCTTGAGAGGTTAAACAATTTCGAGAAAAGAATACAACGAAGATGAACAAGGTTGAAAACACTCCATTAGAAAAGAGAAACATGGGACACGATGAGAACCAAGAAGTTGAGTGACAGATAGATACGGAAACCACTCCGGTTAAAACAATATACAGAAGGAATACAATTTATATAATTTGGGCAGCACTCGGACTGTTAATGTAAGGAATTGAACATGGATTTGACAAGATGAGAGGATACTTGATGAAAACAACAACACACTGCCTCCGGAACAATTAAAATAATGGCACAAGGGGTAAGAAAGATTTCAGACAGCACTCCGGTTGAGAAGGGAGGAGAGTTGACAGGATGGAAAGAACTTGAAAAGAGGGCACGACACTCCGGTTAAATGGATATGCACGAAAAGAACACGTTCCTCACAATTCGAGATGATGAGTGAAGAGAGCAACATCACAAAGCCTCCGGAAGAAAGAATAGAAGATAGATCACTGGAATAACATAATGGAGAAGAAAATGCCAACTTGTACCACCAATGAGTTTGGAAAGCATCCTTGCAAAGAAGGATTGAACAGAGTTGTTGGAAAAATCAACAACAAAACGAATAAGCTTGTAGTGGGCTTATGGAAAACATCTCAAAACTGAGATGAAATTCTGCCACTAACGGAATCAATTGCTTGCTTGAGTGCAACGAAGAGATGAAAATCTCTTCACCGAGATAGGAAGGAGAAGATTGAATCATTGATAAGCACCACAATCACAACCATCCTTAAGATAGGCTTTAGGTGAAATATAACTCAAGATAACTCCAATGAAGAGATTGATGGATTGAGAAGAGCTCATGCTCGAAGAAATTGATGGGTTTAACTATATCATTCTTGACAACTTGCAACTCATGAAACACGAAAGGAAATTTTCAAGAATCACATAACACCACCTCAAAAGATGAGATATGAAAGAATTGCACTTCGGAATGCAAGAAGAAGAATGCTTGAACTCCTCAAAACCAAACATGTGTTGAGCACCCTATTTAATTTTGAGTATAACTTGGAGGATCATAACTTCGAGAGATATCTTGAAGAACAATTGAAGAATGAAAAGAATCCTTGACAAACCACCATGTAGAGCCTCCGTGAAAAACTCCGGTAATAAAAGAATGATCAAAAAGAAGTGAAGGATGAAAAGAATAAGATTGAAGCCTTGCAATGATTAGATGGAGCTTGGCGATGATATAATTGAGAGATCTTGGAACTCCGGGAAAGAAAGATGAACAATTGAAATCAAGAATTTTGATAAACCTCTAGAATAAGGAATTAATCACTTGGATGAAACTAGAATAAGAATTACATTATGCTTATCCTTCACCAATTTAAATTGATGACCAGCAACGGATTTGGCATACTACTTATTCTCGTAGAAAGGATTAAGGAGAGATATAGCGTAATCTTGAGAAGGTCTTCAACGAACCACCGGTAGGATTGAAACAATGAATGAATTGATATGATAATGAAGGAAGAGAAATTTTGAACGAACCATCGTAAGAATTGAAAATTAAAGTAGCAGAGGCACAATTCACCAGGAAGAATTAGCAAATGAACGAAGATGCTTGATTAGAGAATATTTTGATGATGCACCGGTAGGATTTATGAACGACAGCTAAAAGCTGGAATTAAATAATTCTGAGATGACGGGCTCTGAAGAATCAAACTGAAAAATACTCTTGAATTTCTCCGGATGGGTGAAAAGAATTCTCACAATTGAAAACTATTAAGAGAATATGGCATCAATCTTGAACTACACATCTTTGGAAAAACGGGTAAGGATTTAAGAGGAACTCTTCTTCGGTCTTCAAATATTGAGAATGACGATGAGAAGCACCACCATGAATTGTTGAGACACTCTAGAATGAAGAATATAAAGGTTGAACCAACGATGAAAATAATTTGAAAGATCTTGGAGAAAGAAATACATATGACTGATGATAATTCATTCTTACGTCAACTTTGCAATGAATTTGAGAATAACTCCGGAAAGAATTAGAAGAGTCAGGTAAGATCCTGGGAAAAGACCTGTGGGTTAGGGCCCACTCAAAAGATACACCGTTGAACGATTACTTGAAAAGGAGATTGCTCCGGTTGAATTAAATGGCTTGAAAGAGATAACAACCTCGAAATAGCTAGAAAGGATTGAGAATAGAAACTTGAATCTTCTGAGATAATCTTAAGCACTCCGGAACAAATGAATAACAAGAAGTGAAAAATTATGAAGTGCACCGGTATGGAAAAATATTTGAAACGAGGAAAAAGGATATGATCAACAAAGCTTGACTTGAATCCACCGGAGAAGAAAAGAATGAAGAATAATACACTTGAAGCTCTGTTAGTATCTTCCTGAGAATCACCGGATAAGAACATTGACGGAAAAGAATGGAGAGGCTTTCCATCAATAAAAGGATACTTGATTAAGAAATCTGAATCCTTGAAGAAAAAGGGTGGGTGGGCGGGAAAAACAAAGACAACTTGGCACGAATGAAACAAACACCGTTGAGAAGACTTAGAATTGATCTTGCGAATGGGAAAATGATAGGATCATCATGAAGAGAATCACACCGGTTGGAAAGAATTGACATGACAACCTCGATGATCATGAAGGATTAGTATTCCCGTAGAAATATGAGAACACCACTAAGGAAAGGTATGGAATCAACACTTAGACATTGAAGCAACTCGAATACCACAAACCAAAACAAAACAAAGGATTGGCTTGCAAAATAAGCCGGAAACAAACATATGATAGATCCCATATCGTATCATGTGTCTATTGGAAAGATATCCTACATGCTACTTGAATTCCCACTTATAAACTCCCGAAACTTTCTGGTTATGCAATCAGGTGTTGGGGATACAGGGGAAGCATAATATCTCACCCAAAACTAAGAAATCCTACATCCAGCTGTATCCATCCTTCAACACATAACCAAGAAATCTTCAGAAATCATTTACCTCAACCTTCCAAAAGCATCCGTTATACGAGTTATGGCAATACTCCCGAACTCCCGCCCCAGTACTGGGTGGCGTCGAGGTTATCTCACCAACAACTGCATAAAAGAGATTTTCGATGTCGGCGAACTCAGGTATTCCAGAACTGCAACGATAAAATTGTGACGACAACACCTCGGAGCTCAACTCCCCGGGACACTGCCACAACCCCTAAATGTCATGAGGCACCAAGAACAATGTTCTCGGCCCAAAACCATCGGAACGATTCCAAGATACCTGCGTGATGTTAAAACAAATTCGTGAAATTTGAGGAGAGAAAAGTCAAAACTTCTACGTCAGGAGGCCTCACCAGAGCGACGAAGGGACTGAGGAGTAAAAAGAATCCTACTCTCCGATATATATAATCCTAAGACTCAAAACATTTTGTTCTAGACTCAACGACTTCAGCGGTTCGATCAAGCAGGAGGCTCCTAAGTTGGGGATGGCTCTAATTACCAACTTGTAACACCCACGATGCGGCTATATCTCCCACGTGTCGGAGCACGACTTAGAGGCATAACTGCATGGTAGGCATGTCGCAAGAGGGGTAATCTTTACACATCCCATGTACTGAATAAGAAAGGGATAAAGAGATGGCTTACATTCGCCACTTCACACAATACATAAATAATCCATACATCAACCAGAATACAATCAAGGTCCGACTACGGAACCAAAATAAAAGAAGAAAACTCCAAATGCTCGATCCCCAATCGTCCCAACTGGGATCCACTACTGATCATCCGGAAAAGAGACATAGTATCGGCCCGAATCCTTATCGAACTCCCACTTGAGTTCGGTAGCGTCCTCTGCACTGGCATCATCGGCACCTGCATCTGTTTGGAAGTAATTGTGAGTCACAGGGACTCAGTAATCTCACACCCTCGCGATCAAGACTATTTAAGCTTAAGGGTAGGAAAAGGTAGTGATGTGGAGCTGTAGCAGGCACTAGCATATATGGTGGCTAACTTACGCAAAAGAGAGCGAGAAGAGAAGCAAAGCACGGTCGAGAAGCTAATAGTGATCAAGAAGTGATCCTGAAGCTACTTACGTTTAAACATAACACGAGACCGTGTTCTCTTCCTGGACTCTGCCGAAGAGAGACCATCACGGCTACACGCGCGGTTGATTCATATTAATTAAGTTAAGTGTCAAGTTCTCTACAACCGGATATTAACAAATTCCCATCTTCCCATAACCGCGGGCACGGCTTTCGAAAGTTCAAAACCCTGCAGGGGTGTCCCAACTTAGCCTATCACAAGCTCTCACGGTCAACGAAGGATATTCCTTCTCCCAGGAAGACCCGACCAGCCTCGGAATCCCGGTTACAAGACATTTCGACAATGGTAAAACAAGACCAGCAAAGCCTCCCGAATGTGCCGACAAATCCCGATAGGAGCTGCACATATCTCGTTCTCAGGGCACACCAGATGAGCATTCCATACAAGTTTCCCCGAGGTGGCGCTGCAAGGGGCTCTAGTTTGGACCAACACTCAGAGGATCATTGGCCCAGGGGGGTTAAAATAAAGATGACCCTCGGGCTCCGGAAATCCAAGGGAAGAAGGCTTAGGTGAGGAAAATGTAAAACCAAGGTTGGGCCTTGCTGGAGGAGTTTTATTGAAAGCGAACTGTCAAGGGGTTCCCATAACACCCAACCGCATAAGGAACGCAAAATCAAGGAACATAACACTGGTATGACGGAAACTAGGGCGGCAAGAGTGGAACAAAACACCAGGCATAAGGCCGAGCCTTCCACCCTTTACCAAGTATATAGATGCATTAATAAAAATAAGAGATATTGTGATATCCCCACATATCCATGTTCCAACATGGAACAATCTTCAGCTTCACCTGCAACTAGAAACGCTATAAGAGGGGCTGAGCAAAAGCGATAACATAGCCAAACAACGGTTTGCTAGGAAAGGTGGATTAGAGGCTTGACATGGCAATATGGAAGGCATGATATAGCAAGTGGTAGGTATCGCGGCATAGCAATAGAGTGAACAACTAGCAAGCAAAGATAGAAGTGATTTCGAGGGTATGGTCATCTTGTCTGAGATCCCGCATGGAAGAAGAGCGAGACCATGAAGAAGACAAACGGACGTAGTCGAACGAATCCTCACAACTCCGGAACGAAACCGAAGCTAATGTGAGAAGCGACCCGAAAAGAAGCAAGCAACATAGTAAACAATCATCACATAAGCATGGCACGATGCGCAAACAAGTATGGTGCATGTCCGGTTTAATGAGGCATGGCATGGCAAAGTGCACAAACAACACTACAAGTTAAGTGGAGCTCAATATGCATCGGGATGCATATTGACAAAACAACACATTCCATTATTTAGTTTCACTCCCGATTAGGTACTCAACAAAATTAAATGTTAGTTAACAGGGCAAGAGGTGAAACATGAGTAAAATACATGACTAGGCATTTTAAATGAGGCTGGAAACATCAAACAACAATTCCGGTAAATCCTCATATGCATTTAGCAATTGAAGCAAGCAACAATTTAAACATTCTTGAAGTTGTTATCATGATGCGGATGACAATGAAAGTTTATGCAATTTTAGTGAAAATGTTGATAAGAGCATTATGAAGCATTTGTCACTGTGGTGGAAAGAAAGGGAGCCACGGCGACGAATCCGAAAATGATGCCACGGCAACATACCGGTTCCGGTAGCTCATGGTGATACCGGTGCCAAAGGAAAAGTGACGGAAGCGTGTCAAAAGATGGTGGGGTGATCCCGGTAACCGAGTGTCCCACGAGATGACGGTAAGGCAACGGGGAACATGCAAGAAACACGTCGGGCACGATTGCAAATGTGAGCATTTCATACAACACACAACATTCATTCATGGGCGTCGTCTCGGTGGTTATACCTTTGAAGCATGCATTTTCGGAACGGATCAAGTCGGCGTAGAGGAAGTAGTGGAAGTAGACGTTCTCGCGATGTTAGTGCAAGTAGTGGTACACATCTCGGTGAGGAAGTAGTCATCTTTCTTCGCGAAGCGGTAGTGGTACATGGTCATCGAGGAACTTGACGAATCCATGTTCAACGGTAGTCATTCACGACGCTTGTGAACCACGGTTCTTCGGGCAATGGTAGTCGTACACGTCTGTAGGCATTCACGTCTTCCGTAGAGGTACTTGACGCATGCGTTACACGGGTCTTCGACGACGGACGTCGTTCGCGCTCCGAGGTCCTCGGTAGAGGTTCTTGCAATCTCGGCGACGGTAGTGGAACACGTTTTCGTAGGGGTTCAAATCATCGGTAGCGGTACTTGATGAATCCCGAAATGGTCTTGGCGTCTTCGCGCGTAGGGGTACTTGGCATTTCCGTGTAGCCGAACTTGAGGGGCATTGACATCGTTGTACTTGGCGTCCATGGGTACTTGACAAAGATGAAACGGAACGCAGCGGCGGTCATGCGCAAAGAGGCCCTGGTCTCGCAAGACTTGGAATGAACTCAAAAGAAGTGGCACAAAGGCCTCAGATCAAAGGTGGGGGTCCGAGCTGGTGCACTGTAGCAAGGCGGCGCGAGGAGGGCCATGGCAGGCACGGTTCTGCCGGACCTGCAGCTGCGGGTGATGATGATGGCAGAGGAGACCTTGGGGTCGGCCCTGGCATTAAGTTGACCAGGGAGAAGGCGGAGGATGGCACCTGTGGTCTTTGGACAACACAGATGACGCCAGAACGAGGCATGAGGAGGAGCAACAGGGAAGGAGCACAGAGCTTGAGGCGGCAGGAACGGGCGCGCATGGTCACATCGGTAGCGGCGTTGGAGGAGGTCGGGCGGCGGCTCCTGCTGGCGCACAGGCGGAGAGGTCCTGGCGAGCTTATTGACGAAGCGGCCCTGAAGAGGAAGTAGGAGTAGAGGGGCGGCGGAGCTGCGAGGACGTGAGGGGAGGAGGCTGCTGGCGGAGAGGAGAGCTTGGGGTGCCGATGCGGCTGTCGTAGGAGGCCGGAGCAGAGGCGGAGGTAGGGCTCCGGCGAACGGCGGGATGGAGCGGACGGCTAGCGATGGAGGAGAAGGATGGCGGCGTTGGTGGGAGAAGGAGGCGGGGGCGTGGGGCTCGCGCGTGCTGGGGAACGCCTCTCCCTGGCGATGCGTGCGGGAGCGAGGGGATCGAGCGTGGTGGCGGCGGGCAAAGGGAGAGATCGAAAGGGAGTGGTCGGGCCTAGGGTTAGGTGGGAAAACGGGCAGGCCTAGCTAGGAGATGTTGGGCCAGCCTGGGAGTCAGGCTCAAGAGGCCAGCGGGGCTAAGGGGAGGTTGGGCCGATGAGAGGCCCAGCTGGGCTGGACTCTCCTCTGCTTCAAACTCTCTTTCTTTTAAATATTTCAAAGAAAACCCAAACTTGGAAGAAATGCCGAGAGGGATAGCAGTGGAGTTTGGGCAGGAAGTAAATTTTCTTAGACTCGCAAAAATGAGCCTGATCCAAGAAAAATGGGAACGAACACGTGGGTGAAGTTTGAATCGAACTCATTTGAATTTAATTCAAATGGTTTTGCATAGGAAGTAGGTGATAGGGGGGGTCCGAAAATGTTGAGGTTTTTGGTGGAACTCCGAAAAGTGAAGAAAGAATTTAGGGCAAAGGTTGGAGACCAAGAATTAAGATAGCAAAGGCATTGGGATATTTTGCAAGTGTGTTAGAATATTTACGATAGCTCCCTAATATATTGAGAGGATATGTTATATAGAGAAATCACCATGTGAGTTCCCTCAATTTAAATAGATCAAATATCTATGCATTTTATTTAAGTGAGTTTTAGTTAGTTTGAGAAAAAGACGGCATGGTGACATGATGCAATGCAAAAGATGACATGATGCAATGCAAAAAAAATAAAAGAGCAAGCACAAACGAAACACACTGAGGTCACGAAAATAAGGAAGTCTTCTGGAGCGTCGGTCTCAGGGCATTACATCATAACTTCAAGAGAAATCTTGAGGACAATTGAAGAATGAAAGGAATCCTTGACGAACCACGATGTAGAGCCTCCATGAAGAACTCCGGTAACAAAATGATGATAAAAAGAAAGAGAGGTTGAAAATACAAGGTGAAGCCTTGTAATGATTTAGATGGATCTTCATGATGATATAATTGAGAGATCTTGGAACTCCGGAAAGAAAAATGAACTACTGAAATCAAGAATTTTGATGAACCTCCGGAATAAGGAATTAATCACTTGGATGAAACAAAAATAAGAATTATGTTATGCGTATCCTTCACCAATTTATATTGATGACAAGCAACGTATTTGGCATACTACTTATTCTCGTAGAAAAGGATTAAAGAGAGATATAGCGCAAACTTGGGAAGGTCTTCAACGAACCACCGGTAGGATTGGAAAGAACGAATGAATTGATATGATAACCAAGGGAGAGAACTCTTGAACGAACCACCGTAAGAATTGAAAATGAATGAAGAAAATATAAAGAAACGCTAGGAAGAATTATAAAAAGAACGAGGATACTCGAGGGAATATAAATACATAAGACCGAATAGATCACGAGCTGACTAGAGGGTACTTGAACGATGCTCCGGGAGAATTCGAGAATGAGAGCTGAAACCTAGAATGAATAATTCTGAGAAGATGGGCTCCGGAGAATCAAACTTAAAAGACTCCTAAAATGCTCCAGATGGATGAAAAGAATTCTCACAATCGAAAACAATTATGAGATGATGGCATAAAGCTAGCACCATGAATCTTTGAGAGAACAGATAAGATTTGGAGGAAAAACTCTTCTTCGGTCTTCAAAATCTGAGAATGACGACGAGAAACAACACCATGAATTGTTGAGATACTCCGGAATTAAAATTAGAAAGGTTGAACCAACGATGAAAAGAATTTTGAAAGATCTTGCAGAAAGACATTTGACTGATGACAATTCATTCTTACGTCAAATTATGAAAATAATTTGAGAGTAGCTCCAAGAAAATAGAAGAGTCAGGTAAGATCCCGGGAAAAGACATGTGGGTTAGGGCCCACTAAAGAGAAACACCGTTGAAATGATTTGAAGAGAGATTGCACCAGTTGAATTAAATGGCTTGAATGAGATAACAACCTCAAGATATCTTGAACGGATTAGGAATGAAAACACGAATGTCCTGAGATATCTTCAGTACTCCAGAACAATGAATAGCAAGAAGTGGATGATTAAGAGGTGCACCGGCATGAGAAGACATTTGAAACAAGGAAAGGATATGATCAACACCGAAAGCTTGAATTGAATCCACCAGAGAAGAAAAAGAATGAAGAATTATGGACTTGAAGCTCCGTTATTATCTTCTTGAGAATCACCGGATAAGAAACATTGGCGAAAAAGAATGGAGAGACTTCACATCAATAAAATGAATACTTGATTAAGATATCTAAGTCCTTGAAGAAAAAAGGTGGGAGGGCGGGAAAAATGAAGGCAACTTGGGCAAAAGGAAAGGATACCGTTGAGAAAACTTAGAGTTGATCTTGCGGATGTTGAAAATGGTCGGATCCACTTGAAGAGAAACACGCCGGTTGAAAAGGATTGACATGACAATCTCAATTATCATGAAGGATTAGTATTCACATAGAAATATGAGAACACCACTTAGGAAAGGTATGGAATCAACACTTGACATTGAAGCAACTCGAATACCACAACAAAAACAAAACAAGGATATGGCTTGCCGAATAAACCGGAAACAAACATATGATAGATCCCATATCGTATCATGTGTCTGTTGGAAAGATTATTCTAGGAGCTACTTGAAATCCCACTTATAGACTCGCAAAACTTTCTGGTTATGCAATCAAGTGTTGGGGATACAGGGGAAGCATAATATCTCACCCAAACTAACAATCCCTACATTCAGCTATATCCATCCGTCAACACATAACCAAGAAACCTTCAGAAATAGTGTACCTCAACCTTCAAAAAGCATCCGTTATACGAGTCATGGCAATACTCCCGAACTCCCACCCCAGTACTGGGTGGAGTCGAGGTTATCTCACCAACAACTGCATAAAAGAGATTTTCGATGTCGGCGAACTCAGGTATTCCAGAACTGCAATGATAAAATTGTGACGACAACACCTCGGAGCTCAACTCCCCGGGACACTGCCACAACCCCTAAATGTCAGGAGGCACCAAGAACAATGTTCTCACCATAATACTATCGAAACGATTCCAAGATACCCGCGTGATCCTAAAAAAATTCATGAAATTTGAGGAGAGGCAAGTCAAAACTTCTAAGTCAGGAGGCCTCACCAGAGCGACGAAGGGACTGAGGAGTAAAAGAATCCTACTCTCCGATATATATAATCCTAGACTCAAAACATTTTGTTCTAGACTCGACAACATCAGCGATTCGATCAAGCAGGGGGCTCCTAAGTCGGGGATGGCTCTGATACCAACTTGTAACACCCATAATGCGGCTATATGTCCCACGTGTCGAGGCACGACTTAAAGGCATAACCGCATGGTTGTTTAGTCGCAAGTGGGGTAATCTTCACACAATCCCATGTACTGAATAAGAAAGGGATAAAGAGTTGGCTTATAATCGCCACTTCACACAAATAACAAGTTAAACATACATTATCTAGAGTATAATCAAGGTCCGGCTATGGAACCAAAATAAAAGAAGACAACCCCAAATGCTAGATCCCCAATCGTCCCAACTAGGATCCACTACTGATCAACCGGAAAGACACAAAACAACGAACAAGACCTTCATCAAGCTCCCACTTGAGCTGGGTTGCGTCACCTACACTGGGTATCGTCGGCACCTGCAACTGTTTGGAAGTATCCGTGAGCCACGAGGACTCAACAATCTCACACCTGCGAGATCAAGACTATTTAAGCTTATGGGTAGTATAAGGTAGTGAGGTGGAGCTGCCGCAAGCACTAAGCATATATGGTGGCTAACATATGCAAATAAGAGCAAGAAGAGAAGCAACGCAACGGTCGAGAAGCTAGAAGTGATCAAGAAGTGACCCTGAAACTACTTACGATCAAGAACAACACAAGACCGTGTTCACTTCCCGGACTCCGCCGAAAAGAGACCATCATGGCTACACACGCGGTTGATGCATTTTAATTAAGTCAAGTGTCAAGTTTTCTACAACCTGATATTAACAAATTCCCACCTTGCACATAACCGCGGGCACAACTTTCGAAAGTTTATACCCTGCAGGGGTGTCCCAACTTAGCCCATCACAAGCTCTCACAGTCAACGAAGGATATTCCTTCTCCCGGAAAGACCCGATCAGGCTCGGAATCCCAGTTACAGGACATTTCGACAATGGTAAAACAAGACCAGCAAAGCCACCCGATGTGCCGACATTCCCGATAGGAGTCGCACATATCTCGTTCTTAGGGAAACACCGGATGAGAAAAGCTACGAGTAAAACCAGCCCTCGAGTTTCCCCGAGGTGGCCCCGCAGGCGGCTCGGTTCAGACCAACACTTAGAGAAGCACTGTCCTGGGGGGGTTAAAATAAAGATGACCCTCGGGTTAATTACTCCCAAGGGAAAGGGAATAGGTTGTTAAGCAAATGTAAAACCAAGGTTGGGCCTTGCTGGAGGAGTTTTATTCAAAGTGAACTGTCAAGGGGTTTCCATAACACCCAACCGCGTAAGGAACGCAAAATCAAGGAACATAACACCGGTATGACGGAAACTAGGGTGGCAAGAGTGGAACAAACCACCAGGCATAAGAACGAGCCTTCCACCCTTTACCAAGTATATAGATGTATTAATTAAATAAGATATATTGTGATATCCCAACATATCCATGTTCCAACATGGAACAAACTTCAACTTCACCTGCAACTAGCAACTAGCAACACTATAAGAGGGGCTGAGCAAAAGTGGTAACATAGCCAAACAACGGTTTGCTAGGAAGGTGGGTTAGAGGCTTGAAATGGCAATATGGGAGGCATGATAAAACAAGTGGTAGGTAGCGTGACATAGCGATAGAATGAACAACTAGCAAGAAAAGCTAGAAGTGATTTTGAGGGTATGGTCATCTTGCCTGAGATCCTGCAAGGAAGAAGAACGAGTCCATGAAGATGACAAATGGATGTAGTCGAACAGATCCTCACAACTACGGAAGGAAACCGAAGCTAATGAGAGAAGCAACCCGGAAAGAAGCAAGAAACATAGTAAACAACCTTCACATAATCATGGCATGATGCACAACTAAGTATGATGCATGTCCGGTTTAATGAGGCATGGCATGGCAAAGTGCACAAACAATACTACAAATTAAGTGGGGCTCAAATGCAACGAGTTGCGTATTGATGAAACACCACATCAATTATTTAGTTCTCTCCTGTTTAGGTACCCAATAATATTAAATGTTGTTAAACATGGCCAGAGATGAAGCATAAGAAAACTACCTATCTAGACAAGTTTAAATGAGGCTGGATATAACAAACAACAATTCCGGAAAATCCTCATATGCATATTGTGAATTTGGTATTGTTCTACCTTAAACCATATTTTAGAGTTGTTAAACATGCAAAGTAAAGCCGCCATGTTAAACTAGGCACTTTTCTACCCAATTTACCTATAAAGTTTATTAAAAATGGAGCTACAGTTATTTAGTTATGAATTAAATCATTTTAACATGGCAATATGGCAAATTATGTGCAAACATCATTTTAAGCATTTTTAACATGGATGAAAGTTGGATATTATTAAACTAGATGAAATTCTAAGCATTTTACATATATAGATCAGTTTAAACCGATGCATGGTTATTTTAGTTATTAACAAATTGGAACAAGGGAATTTTCTATAATTATGCATGCATAGGAAAATAGATAAATTCACAGAACGAAAAAGAAACGTCTATGGGCCGAATCTGGAGGGCTGGGGGAGCTGCACACATCGGGCCCTTGAGGCCTTCAGCCCATGGAGGCTGGCAGGCTTGACACGGGAGCTGGGCCGCAGGAGCTGGCGAAGGGAAAAGTGCTGCTGGGCCTCGGCACCATCGTGGCCCACGCGCGGGACTACGGAGTCAACGGGCACGGGCGAGCGTTCTCCTGCTCGATTCTGAAGAGCAGGAACAGCAGCAGGCGCTAGCGATGCGGAAGACGACGCAAGAGGCATTCAAAGCAGAGGAGGCAGGGTGAGGGCGCATGGGAACCGACCGGATCCGAGGACAAGATGGCGAAGCAGAGGAGATTGGGGTCGGACGTGAACTTGACGGCGGCTGGGTAAAACAGTGACGAGGCATGCGCTGGCGCGGTCGACGGGGCGCAGAGGAGGTCGCTGGCGGCAGGGCTCCTCCTGTTGACGAACCAAGACAGAGGGAGCGATATGAGAGTGAGAGAGAGAGAGGAAAACACGGGGAAGGAGGAAGAGAAGGGCAACGGAGCTCCAGCCTGGTCGCAGCGGTGGTCGACGGGCGTGCTGTAGCGGTGGATTGAGTCGGTGCTCGGGCGGACAGGGTCTCAGGTGCTCGCGGTTGTAGGGCTGAAGGACGACGGGGTTGAGGCGACCAAGAGGAGGCACGGGGACGATGCCTGGTTGGAGGGAGTGGTTGGGCGGCGGCGGAAATTGTGGGAGGTGGTCAGAGCTACGAGGTGGAGACCGAGAGGAATTTTGGATCGGGGCGCGGCATGGTTGGTTGGGCACGAAGAGCAAGGGGAAGGCTGTAGGTGGCGGCGGCTAGCGGGGACGAACTTCCTAGAATTTAGGGTTTGGTCTATAAATAGACAAGGAGGTCTATATATAGCAAAACAGATCATTTTAGGGCGGTTAGGTCCCTCTGATCGTAATCGGACGGTCCGAGATAATTAGGTTAGGAGACTCCAACGAGAAAACGATGAGACTTTATAGATGTTTGGGGATGATCCGGACCCAACGGTCATGATTGTCCGGGTTGGGTTCGGGGGAGTTTTGGACGCGCGAGAGGGGTCTATGCACTGCGCAAAGAGGGGTTTCGAGGCCTGGCGGTTGGAAGAGGACTGTGTAGATGGTCTAGGGAGGAAAGAGAGGAAAAACCCGGCAACAATTTTCGGAGACCCAAAACGTCTGACGATTTGACCGACTATATTGCCGCTATAGTTATCCGTTGGGGCATCAAACGGACTCCGAATGCGATGAAACTTCGCAGGCGGCCTACGTACAACATAACAACACCGCACGCCAACTTTCATCCCAATCCGAGAACATTTTCCGGCCACTTATAAAATAATAATTCAGAGGTGCTGCGGGCGCGTGCGAGTGTGGAAGGGGCTCAGAACGGACAACGGAGAGAACTGGGAGACACGGACGGATGCAAGTTTTGAAAACATGCAGATGCAATGCACATGATGACATGGAAAGATGCAACACGCAAGCGAATGACAAGGCAACAACAGCGAATAACTGGAAAACACCTGGCGCATCGGTCTCGGGGCGTCACATTTGCTGAAGCTAAAGCCAGGCTTGCCACGCCTGAATCAGATTCCTCTCCAGACTGCATCTCCACATCCTCAGATGCAGACTCGTCCTCTGAATCCATATCCTTGCCAACAAACGCATGAGCCTTTCTGGATGAGCTCTTCTTGTGTAATGAAGACTTCGACAAAGACTTGGAAGAAGACTTTGAGGATTTCTTCTTGTTCTTGTCATCAGAATCATATTCCTTGCTCTTCTTCTTCTTCTTGTTATCATTGTCCCATTGAGGACATTCAGAGATGTAGTGACCAGGTTTCTTGCACTTGTGGCATGTTCTCTTCTTGTAGTCACGAGAGGAAGCTTCATCATTTCTTGAGCTAGATCTTGAAGACTGTCTGGATCCTTTCTTCTTGGTGAACCTCTGGAACTTCTTCACTAGCATGGCAAGTTCCTTTCCAATGTCTTCAGGATCCTCAGAATTGTAGTCAGATTCTTCTTCAGATGAGGAAACACCCTTTGCCTTCAAAGGATGAGTTCGGCCATAGCTGGGACCATAGATATCTCTTTTTGTAGATAACTGGAACTCGTGTGTGTTGAGTCTCTCAAGTATGTCAGACGGATCGAGGGTTTTGAAGTCAGGGCGTTCTTGAATCATCAGGGCCAGGGTGTCAAATGAGCTGTCGAGTGATCTCAAGAGTGTCTTGACGATTTCATGCTTGGTGATCTCAGTGGCTCCGAGTGCATGAAGCTCATTTGCGATGTCAGTGAGGCGATCAAACGTCAGCTGAACATTCTCATTGTCATTTCTCTTGAAGCGGTTGAAGAGGTTGCAAAGAACACTGATCCTTGAGTCTCTCTGGGTTGAGACGCCTTCATTGACCTTGGAGAGCCAGTCCCAAACTAGCTTCGCAGTTTCCAGAGCACTCACACAACCATACTGTCCTTTGGTCAGATGACCATAGATGATGTTCTTGGTAGTAGAATCCAGTTGAATGAACTTCTTGACATCAGCAGGGGTGACGCCTTCACTGGCCTTGGGAATGCCGTTTTTGACGACATACTAGAGGTCGACATCAATGGCTTCAAGATGCATGCGCATCTTATTCTTCCAGTAGGGGTAATCAGTGCCATCGAAGACAAGGCATGCAGCGGAGACTTTGATTATCCCTGTAGTCGACATAGCTAAAACTCCAGGTGGTTAAACCGAATCACACCGAACAAGGGAGCACCTTGCTCTGATACCAATTGAAAGTGCTAGTTATCGACTAGAGGGGGCGTGAATAGGCGATTTTTATGAAATTCTTGAAAACACGGGTGCTTTGAAGACAAACAATAGAAATGAACCTATTGATATGCAGCGGAAGGTAGACTACACTAGACAAGCCATAGTCAAGTAAGCAACGAAGTGAAAGCACGAAGACTATCAGCAGCTAGGTAGTATTGATCAAGATGGAAGATAGTATGAAGTCAATCAACAACAGTCTTCACACAGTGAAGTTAAACAGATCATGCAAGCAGGCAATGACTTCACGAAGACAAACAGTAAGTAAAGAGAGGTAAGAGATAGAACCAGTTCCTTGGTGAGGACAGGTATTTGTTAGACCAGTTCCAGTTGCTGTGACAACTGTACGTCTGGTTAGTGAGGCTGAGATTCAACTCAGAAGACCACGTCTTCACCTTATTCCCCTTGAGCTAAGGACACACAGTCCTCGCCCAATCACTCTGGTAAGTCTTCAAGGGAGACTTCCAAACCTTCACATACTTCGTTCACCGGCGATCCACAATGACTCTTGGATGCTCAAAACGCGGCGCCTAACCGACTGGAGGATTCACGGTCCTCAAGTGTAATAAGTCTTCAGATCACGCAAATAGAAAGACTTCAGTGATGCCTAACACTCTTGGGCTCTGGGTGTTTAGGGCTTTGTCCTCTCAAGGATTTCTCTCTCAAAGGCTTCGGAGGTGGGTTGGTCTCAAACGACAAAAGCCATGCACTAACTCTGAGCAGCCACAAATTTATGGTGTAGGGGGTGGGCTATTTATAGCCAGGAGGCAACCCGACCTGATTTTTCCAAAATGACCTTGGGTCACTAAGGAACAGACACATGTCCAACGGCAGATTTCAAACACACGCGCCAGCTTGACTTGGGCTACAAGTAAAGCTGACTTATCCACCTCTAGATAAGATTTGCACTCATTGTCTTCGCTCGAAGACATAGGATTTGGTTGAGCATCAGTTCAGTCACTCTGACTTTGTTCACTTGGACCCCACTTAACAGTAAGGTGGTTCCTATGACTTAGCAAACAAGAAAAGGAAACTACGAAACAACTATGTCTTCACAATCCATAGTCTTCATGCGATGTCTTCTCATGTCATAGTCTTCATTGTGAATCTCTTCATAGTCCACCATTGTCTTCAATGTCTTCACACATTGTTAGGGGTCATCTCTGGTAGGTAAACCAAATCAGTGAGGGACTACTACCTGTGTTATCCTGCAATTCTCACAAACACATTAGTCCCTCAACCAAGTTTGTCGTCAATACTCCAAAACCAACTAGGGGTGGCACTAGATGCACTTACAATGAGTTGGCTAGGAACATGTATAGAATTTCTCTTGATGTTGATTCTTTGAAACTTAGAACTATTCCACCTAAGCATGATATCAGTGAGTCTCTCAAAGCCATGAGAATTTCCATTGATGAGTGCAAAGAAAGAACCGCTAGGATGCGTGCTAAAAAGGATTGCTTTGTGAAGGCGTGTTCTTCTAGTTTTCATGATAATAATGATGAAGATCTAAAAGTGATTGGTGTGTATCCGTTTAAATCTTTGTTTTCCAATATGAATCTTAATAAATATGGGACTGGAGATGAGTCAACTTTAGTTAGAAGGCGTCCCAATGATTTGGAGTTTTTAGATCTTGATGCAAAAATTGATAAAAGTGGGATTGAAGAGGTTAAAACTTTACATGGCAATGAACCCACTATTTTTTATTTCAAGGAATTTAATTATGATAATTGCTCTTTGATAGATTGTATTTCCTTGTTGCAATCTGTGCTAAATTCTCCTCATGCTTATGATCAAAACAAAGCTTTTACTAAACACATCGTTGATGCTTTGATGCAATCCCATAAAGAAAAGCTTGAACTAGAAGTTTCTATTCCTAGAAAACTTTATGATGAGTGGGAACCTACTATTAAAATTACGATTAAAGATCATGAATGCTATGCTTTATGTGATTTGGGTGCTAGTGTTTCCACGATTCCAAAAACTTTGTGTGATGTGTTAGGTTTCCGTGAATTTGATGATTGTTCTTTAAATATGCATCTTGCGGATTCCACCATTAAGAAACCTATGAGAACGATTAATGATGGTATTATTGTTGCAAATAGGAATTATGTGCCCGTAGATTTCATTGTTCTTGATATAGATTGCAATCCTACATGTCCTATTATTCTTGGTAGACCTTTCCTTAGAATGATTGGTGCAATTATTGACATGAAAGAAGGAAATATTAGATTCCAATTTCCGTTAAGGAAAGGCATGGAACACTTCCCTAGAAAGAAAATTAAATTACCTTATGAATCTATTATGAGAGCCACATCTGGGTTGCATACCCAAGATCTATTCTTGTTTTTATGCCTAGCTAGGGGCGTTAAACGATAGCGCTTGTTGGGAGGCAACCCAATTTTATTTTTGTTCCTTTCCTTTTGTTCCTGTTTAGTAATAAATAACTCATCTATCCTATGTTACAATTGTGTTCTTTATGTTTTAATTAGTGTTTGTGCCAAGTAAAGCCTTTAGGATCTTCTTGGATGATTGTTATTTGATCTTGCTGAAAAAATAGAAAGTATGCGCTCACGAGAATAATTTTCATTTTCAACCAGAGAGATATAAAATACTGATTACAACTGCAGTAGATCAATATACAAATTATTTAGGATGTCCTAATTTCTCAGGATTTCTAGAGTGACATAAGTATTCGAAACCTACAGATTACTACGGACTGTTCTGTTTTTGACAGATTCTGTTTTTTCGTGTGTTGTTTGCTTATTTTGATGAATCTATGGCTAGTATAGGGGGGCATGAACCATAGAGAAGTTGGAATACAGTAGGTTTAACACCAATATTAATAAATAATGAGTTTATTACAATACCTTAAAGTGGTGGTTTGTTTTCTTATACTAATGGAGCTCATGAGATTTTTTGTTGAGTTTTGTGTTGTGAAGTTTTCAAGTTTTTGGGTAAAGATTTGATGGATTTTCGAACAAGGAGTGGCAAGAGCCTCAGCTTGGGGACACCCAAGGCACCCCAAGGTAAAATTCAAGGACAACCAAAATCCTAAGCTCGGGGATGCCCCGGAAGGCATCCCATCTTTCGTCTTCATCTATCGGTAACTTTACTTGGGGCTATATTTTTATTCACCACATGATATGTGTTTTGCTTGGAGCGTCTTGTATGATTTGAGTCTTTGCTTTTTAGTTTACCACAATCATACTTTCTGTACACACCCTTTGGGAGAGACACACATGAATCAGAATCCATTAGAATACTCTTTGTGCTTCACTTATATCTTTTGAGCTAGATAATTTTGCATTAGTGCTTCACTTATATCTTTTTAGAGCACATGGTGGTTTTATTTTATAGAAATTATTGATCTCTCATGCTTCACTGATATTATTTTGAGAGTCTTTTAGAATAGCATGGCAATTTGCTTTGGTTACGAAATTAGTCCTAATATGATAGACATCTGGGATGTTTATAACAAAAACTTGCATATAAAGTGCATTAAATGTTATGAGAAGTTTGATTCTTGATAGTTGTTTTGAGATATAAAGGTGGTAATATTAAAGTTGTGCTAGTTGAGTAATTATGGAATTGAGAAATGCTTGTGTTGAAGTTGGCAAGTCCTGTAGCATGCACGTATGGTAAATGTTGTGTGACAAATTTTAAGCATGAGGTGTTCTTTGATTGCTTTCCTTATGAGTGGCGGTCGGGGACGAGCGATGGTATTTTCCTACCAATATATCCCCCTAGGAGCATGCACGTAGTGCTTAGATTTGATGACTTGTAGATTTTTGCAATAAGTTATATGACTTCTTTATGAATAATTTTGAGTCCATGGATTATACGCACTCTCACCCTTGCATCATTGCTAGCCTCTTCGGTACCGTGCATTGCCCTTTCTCACCTCGAGAGTTGGTGCGAACTTCTTCGGTGCATCCAAACCCTGTGATATGATACGCTCTATCACACATAAGCCTCCTTATATCTTGCTCAAAATATCCACCATACCTACCTATTATGGCATTCCATAGCCATTCCGAGATATATTGCCATGCAACTTTCCACCGTTCCGTTTATTATGACACACTCCATCATTGTCATATTGCCGTGCATGATCATGTAGTTGACATCGTATTTGTGGCAAAGCCACCTTCATAATTCTTTCATACATGTCACTCTTGATTCATTGCATATCCCGGTACACCGCCGGAGGCATTCACATAGAGTCATATTTTGTTCTAAGTATCGAGTTGTAATTCTTGAGTTGTAAAGTAAATAAAAGTGTGATGATTTTCATTATTAGAGCATTGTCCCATGTGAGGAAAGTTCTTCGAAAAAAGGGAGAAAGGCCATAAAAAAGAGAGGCCCCAAAAAATGAGAGAAAAAGAGAGAAGGGGCAATGTAACTATCCTTTTTCCACACTTGTGCTTCAAAGTAGCACCATGATCTTCATGATAGAGAGTCTCTTATGTTGTCACTTTCATATACTAGTGGGAATTTTTCATTATAGATCTTGGCTTGTATATTCCAACTATGGGCTTCCTCAAATGCCCTAGGTCTTCGTGAGCAAGCAAGTTGGATGCACACCCACTTAGTTTCTTTTGTTGAGCTTTCATATATTCATAGCTCTAGTGCATCCGTTGCATGGCAATCCCTACTCCTTGCATTGACATCAATTGATGGGCATCTCCATAGCCGTTGATTAGCCGCGTCAATGTGAGACTTTCTCCCTTTTTTTCTTCTCACACAACCTCCATCATCATATTCTATTCCACCCATAGTGCTATATCCATGGCTCGCCCTCATATATTGTGTGGAAGTTGAAAAAGTTTGAAAAGACTAAAGTATGAAACAATTGCTTGGCTTGTCATCGGGGTTGTGCATGATGGGAGCATTTTGTGTGATGAAAATGAAGCATGCCCAAACTATATGACTTTGTAGGGATAAGCTTTCTTTGGCTATGTTATTTTGATAAGACATGATTTCTTGGTTAGCATTGATTGAAGTATTATTATTTTTATGTCAATACTAAACTTCTGTCTAGAATCTTTCGGATCTAAACATTCATGCGACAATAAAGAGAAATACATTGAAAATTATGTTAGGTAGCATTCCACATCAAAAATTTGTTTTTTATCATTTACCTACTCGAGGACAAGCAGGAATTAAGCTTGGGGATGCTTGATAGGTCTCCAATGTATCTCTAATTTTTTATTGTTCCATGCTATTATATTACCTGTTTTGGATGCTTATGGGCTTTATTATACACTTTTATATTATTTTTGGGACTAACCTATTAAACGAAATCCAAGTGCAAATTGTTGTTTTTTTTTGCCTATTTCAGTGTTTCGCATAAAAGGAATATCAAACAGAATCCAAACGGAATGAAACCTTCACGAGGATCTTTTTTGGAACAAACATGATCCAGGAGACTTGGAGTGGACGTCAAGGAAGCAGCGAGGTAGGGTGGCGCGCCCAGGGGGCCAGGCGCGCCCCCACCATCGTGGGCCCCTCGCAGCTCCATGGACCTACTTATTTCGCCTATATACACTCTTATACCCTAAAAACATCGAGGGGAGCCACGAAACCACTTTTCCACCACCACAACCTTCTGTACCCGTGAGATCCCATCTAGGAACCTTTTCCAGTGATCTTCCGGAGGGGGAATCGATCACGAAGGGCTTCTACATCAACACCATAGCCTCTTCGATGATGTGTGAGTAATTTACCACAGGCCTTCGGGTCCATAGTTATTAGCTAGATGGCTTCTTCTCTCTCTTTGTATCTCAATACAAAGTTCTCTTGGATGTTCTTGGAGATCTATTCGATGTAATCTTTTTCCGATGTGTTTGCCGAGATCCAATGAATTGTGGGTTTATGATTAAGATTATCTATGGACAATATTTGATTCTTCTCTGAATTCTTATATGCATGATTTGATATCTTTGCAAGTCTCTTTGAATTATCAGTTTTATTTGGCCTACTAGATTGATCTTTATTGCAATGGGAAAAGTGCTTAGCTTTGGGTTCAATCTTGTGGTGCTCGATCCCAGTGATAGAAAGGGAACCGACACGTATTGTATTGTATTGTTGCCATCGAGGATAAAAATACGTGGTTTATATCATATTGCTAGAGTTTATCCCTCTACATCATGTCATCTTGCCTAATGCGTTACTCTGTTCTTATGAACTTAATACTCTATATGCATGATGGATAGCGGTCGATGTGTGGAGTAATAGTAGTAGATGCAGAATCGTTTCGGTCTACTTGACACAGACGTGATGCCTATGTTCATGATCATGCCTAGATATCATCATAACTATGCGCTTTTCTATCAATTGCTCGGCAGTAATTTGTTCACCCACCGTAATATATGCTATCTTGAGAGAAGCCACTAGTGAAACCTATGGCCCCCTGGTCTACTTTACATCATATAAGTTTCCGATCTACAATTCTAGTTTACTATTTATTTTGCAATCTTCACTTTCAATCTATACAACAAAAATATCAAAAATATTTATCTTATTATCTCTATCATATCTCACTTTCGTAAGTGACCATGAAGGGATTGACAACCCCTTTATCGCGTTGGTTGCGAGGTTCTTGTTTGTTTGTGTAGGTACTAGGTGACCTGCGTGTAGTCTCCTACTGGATTGATACCTTGGTTCTCAAAAACTGAGGGAAATACTTACGCTACTTTGCTGCATCACCCTTTCCTCTCCAAGGGAAAACCAATGCATGCTCAAGAGGTAGCAAGAAGGGTTTATGGCGCCGTTGTCGGGGAGGTTGTACCAACTTAATCAAGATTTGATCTCTCGTCAACAAGCCATTTCTGGTGCCGTTGCCAGGGAGATCTACGCACAAGTCAAGACATACCAAGTACCCATCACAAACTCTTATCCCTCGCATTACATTATTTGCCATTTGCCTCTCGTTTTCATCTCCCCCTCTTCACCCTAGCCATTTTATTCGCGTCTTTTCCTTTTGCTTTTCTTTCGCCATGGCCGAATCAAAAAAGGGCTAAGGGTTCTCTCCCAAGCTTTAGTACTTTGTATAGTCTCTCTGTTCTTTCTAAGCTCATAAATAATGATGCTATGGAAAGACCTACCGGGGTTATCAATGAGGGTTTGAATAATTTAGATGAAGATGATCCTGGCATTTTTCGTTATTTACTTGAGTATTTAAAAGATGCATTGGATAGGTTATTAAGGATCCGATCCAGCTATGTGCCCAAATATCATATCGAGATATACCTGGAAAGCTTTTATGTTGGCTTACCCTCTTCATTCAAGAAAGTTTTAGACTCTATTTTTGAAGAAGGTTTTCTTGAGGGGGATCCCATAGATACCTATGAAAAGATGAAAACTATATTTGGGCACCCCATGAGTGAGGGTTGAATCCACCTCTCTTTTCTGCTTTTATCAAAATGAAATTATCAAAGAGATGAAGTCTAGCTTAGATGCAAATTTCCGTAGCATGCTTAATCTTTCTTCTACCATTAATGGACACATACTTTCTCAGAATAGAAATATAAATGATATATAAGAAAATTTATCTTTTCTTTCCTAATACCAGAGATGACAATACCTAGATCTATTCTTGCTTTTATGCCGTTAAACGATAGCGCTTGTTGGGAGGCAACCCAATTTTATTTTTTTCTTTCTTTTTGGTTCTGTTTAGTAATAAATAATTCATCTAGCTTCTGTTTAGATGTGGTTTTATGCTTTTAATTAGTGTTTGTGCCAAGTAGAACCTTTGGGAAGACTTGGGGGAAGTTTATGCGATCTTGCTGTAAAAACAGAAACCTTAGTGCTCACGAGATTTGCTGCCATTGTTTACTGGAGAGTGCAATTAGGTTGATTGTTATTGCAAATTATTAATAGAAAAATTCTTCACGTCCACCAATTTATTTCATAATTTTTGGGGTTACAGAAGTATTCGAAACCTACAACTTAGTACAGATTGTTCTATTTTTTAAAAGATTCTGTTTTTCGTGTGTTGTTTGCTTATTTTGATGAATCTATGGCTAGTATCGGGGGGGATGTACCATAGAAAAGTTGGAATACAGTAGGTTTAACACCAATATAAATAAATAATGAGTTCATTACAGTACCTT
Source organism: Triticum urartu (assembly GCF_003073215.2). Lineage (NCBI taxonomy): Eukaryota > Viridiplantae > Streptophyta > Magnoliopsida > Poales > Poaceae > Triticum > Triticum urartu. The sequence continues at coordinate 450 of NW_024111466.1, read as the reverse complement.
GAAGTGGCGGTTTGTTTTATTATACTAACGGAGCTCATGAGATTTTTCTGTTGAAGTTTTGTGTTGTGAAGTTTTCAAGTTTTGGGTAAATATTTGATGGATTTTGGAACAAGGAGTGGCAAGAGCCTAATCTTGGGGATGACCAAGGCACCCCAAGGTAAAATTCAAAGACAACCAAAATCCTAAGCTTGGGGATGCCCCGGAAGGCATCCCCTCTTTCATCTTCGTCCATCGGTAACTTTACTTGAGGCTATATTTTTATTCACCACATGATATGCGTTTTGCTTGGAGCGTCTTGTATGATTTGAGTCTTTGCTTTTTAGTTTACCACAATAAACCTCTCTGTACACACATTTTGGGAGAGACACACATGAATCAGAATTTATTAGAATACTCTATGTGCTTCACTTATATCTTTTGAGCTAGATAATTTTGCTCTAGTGCTTTCAC